>NC_087068.1:24912837-24937077 GCF_963678635.1 Symsagittifera roscoffensis | reverse complement strand
TAAATGGAAATTGTATGACTAAAAGTTTGCCATTTATGAAAATTGTATGACAAACAGTTTCCGGGAAAAAAAAACTTCATAAAAGGCACAATTTACATTAAAGCACATCTACTAATCCGTGCAATCTCTGAATAGAGAAGAAAACCTGAGAAAAAAAGTTTTTTTTAGAAGTTGCAACCTCAGTTTCTTAATTTTCTGCAGGAAATCTTCTCAACTCTTTAGATAGCAGCAATGTCCTAATCTGATCCCCAGGGTAAATACTGGAGAGAGGGTTACCTCAAAATGTATTTTTCAAAAAAACCTGTATATCTCGGTGACAATCTCCGGCAAACCATCTGCAGTTCGGCAATCACATCGTGAATCCATTTTTTCTGACATCCACAACTGCATTTCCTATAAAGATCATTATAACTCATGAAAGAACACAAAAACGAAAGCATCGACAGTATTGGAGTCGTTAACCAACAAAATGCATAGATAGTATGCTTATGCAAAAATTTGATTCGATAAACATACGTGATACGATTATGCGGTATACATACGATAACTAGGTAAGATTTTTATTTATGATGCATACAAGATTAATGGATAGTTTATATACATAGCGTACAGATGCGATAGTTATTTGATAAATAGATTCGATTCGTAAATACATTTTATCTACGATAAAAAGTTGCGATACATATACGATACCACATAATTTATGTTGTATGGATAGGATCACGGGATAACATAAGAGAATGCATTAGAAAAGCGATAGATATACACGATTACCTTATATAGATATTGTGATATTGTTTAGATACACAATATATATATATATATATATATATATATATATATATATATATATATATATATATATGTTACATGTATAAATTTAGTAGATTCGATACATAGATTGTATGCGTTTGCAAAACAAAGATTCGATACCCATACGTGATATGATTATGCAATGAACATACAATACTTAGGTACGCTACATAAATAAATTCATATATATATATATATAGTATATATATATATATATATATATATATATATATATATGATGCATATAAAGTAAACAGATACATTAGATAATTAGGGTACAGATACGATAAAGAGATATGATTCAGTTTAACAATAGATAGAAGCAAGACGTGTTCGATTTGTACATGCAATATATTATTTAGATAAGATAAATAGATTCGATTCGTAGATATTTTTCATCTACCATACAAAGAATTGATTCATACGCGATACCATATACTTTTATAGAGGATACGTTTTTAGATACGATAAGAATTTTGGATAAGATAACTGAACACCATAAAAGAATACAATACAAATGCGATAGATATACACGAAAAGGTTACATAGATAATGTTTAGTTAAACAATATATATGGTACATGTAGATGTTGAATAGATTCAGTACACAGACAATGTTCATATGCAAAACAGATATGATACACAAAAGTGATACAATTATGCGATGTGCATACGATATATATTTGATACATACAAGATAAATACGTTAGATACATAAGGTACGTAAACGATAGAGTTGGGTATAGGACAACAAATCGACGGGACTTCAAGCCGATGGGACTTGAGGTCGAAACTTGAACTTTACATACACCTCAAATCACAATTTTTTATCTGTAAAAAGTTGCTTTTAAAAATTTTAGACTGGTTTAGACCAGAATAAGCGTTATTATTGACAATAAATCACTTAGGATTGGAATCCCTTAATAACATCAGCCGGTTTTTGAAATGCATAAATTATAAACAAGATACGACAACTAGGTACGATAGAAAAGTATGATGCATGCAGGGAAAATAGACACGTTAGAAACACAGGATACAGATACAGAGTTACATGATGAACTCAAAAAAAATTGCTAAGTAAAAATAGAATGAAAGCAGTAATCAGAATTATAAATCGAACTAAACCGAAAACAGGAATCATTAAAAATGAGTTAATTGATAAATAAGTGCGAAACGTTTCAAAAAAGGAACTTAAAAAATGAAAGAGAAAGACAACTATGATCAAAAAGGAACAAAAGAAGTCAAAAGTAATTTCGTTTTTCTCATATTTGAACAATGTGAAACTCCGCGATGAAAAAAAAACAATGATGAATAAAGAATTGCAAGACACCGAAGATATAAAAAAATTACCCCGAGATAACTACTATTGTTATAGCGAATGCAGAAGTTTCCCTTGAGGAAAGGCACCGCCGAAATATCATCGAAACAGCCCCCTCAACAACGACAGTCCGCCATAAGCTACACCTTCGATCTAGTGATGCCTTTATTCTAGCGAAACAGTCAAATGGGTGACACAGTAGCTTTCAAACTGTTGATAGATTCACATTTTTAGAGGTACCGCAGAAATCAGATCTGACGTCACCTCAATAAATGAAGCGATAAGGAGAAGAGCAAAGATTACTGATTTTAAGACCGTAAAACTGGTCATCATGGCGCTTCTCTTTGTCGCTAAATTTTTTCAGGTGATCTTAGACGACATGTCAATGGTAACTTCAAAACGACGAAAAAACATCAAGGAACCGTGTTAGATTAAACGTTTATTTTGTAGTGGTGATTGTAATTTTTAAAATCTTAAGCCCCCTGTATCTTCATGTAAACAATTGCATGTCATGCTGGCGGTATCACATTAAAGCAGTAAAAAAATCCAAAAGCATTATATCGCTAATGATTCTGAGAAACTCTAGGAAGTAGTCAACCCGTAGGGAGTCATCCCTTAGGTCGTGGCCCCCTGCGCTGTAACTCAGAAGCATCAACAGGGAAGGATTTTACCCACTTCATGACATCATCACATCAGAGCGAATTACTCTGCTCACCTTCAATGGTTGTTTTCTTGGCTGAAGACTCTTGCAACGAGCATTCCCAATTCTGTCTTCAAAATGTATTTTAGTGGGGTTTGAAAATACGGATAGAATTCAATTTAAATTGGGTAGATCAACCTTTTGACTATTTGAGGGTACGAAGAATTCTCGTTTGTTCGATTTAATAAGATTCAACTGAATTTCTTTTAGAAAATGCAGATATTATAAAGTGTTAATATATCAGAAGAATAATCAATGATTAATTTGAATCCTAAATGAAGAATAAAGTCGCCTAATAACATAACCAAATTATCTGAAATGAAATTAATTAAATAAAGAAAACGATGAGACTGAACGGAAACATTTAAGTAATGTACTACAGTGATTTAACAATGATAAAAAACGATCACCATCCAAGCATTTAACTTTTTTCGCTCAAAAAAGTTAATATTTTTCAACGGAAAAAAACGTAGACACATGCAACACGTCAAAAAAAACTGTTTAACCACGCCTGTGATAGACGACAAAAAAATCTTTGAAAAAAAAACATCAAACGGGTGTTAAAAAAACTGACTGAAATCAAGTTATCCCAGAAAAAAAAATTTGAAAAAAGGTCAATTATCATAAGACGGTACGTGCACAAAATAATTTAAACCACAAATGATACATTTAAAGAAAACGGGTCTAGGCCCAATGACCTTTTATTGCCAAAAAATTGAAAAAAAAAGGGTTTACAACATTTTACCAAAACATTCTAACAAAAGCGTAGTGGTATCATCTTATTCTAACAAAGCGTTTTCGATTATAAAATTGAACATTTTTCAACAAAAAAAACCTAAATACATGCAATAAATCAAAAAACTGTGTAACCACGGCCTTTGATAAGCAACAATAGAATTTTGAAAGATAAACTAGATCATAAAATTTTCCAAAAACCTGACCCAAATCAGATTATCCAGAAAATGGGACAATTTCAGGAAAAAATGGCATTTGAACAAGAAAAAGAGTTAAACGATTTGTAATATAAAATAAGAAAACGGGTCTATACCCAATTATCTGCATTTGCCATAAGATGAAAGAATACGACTAACATTTTAACAAATGTAACATTCGACCGGAAGTGTTTTTATGGCCCGCCCAGGAGCACCATGAAAAACACTATGTAACAGTCGCCTGCTTTAGTCACATATGAGGCTAAGAAAAATAAGCCCGATAACCATTGGTTCAAGGGTCAGGGATACTATCTCTTGTGTTTTTATACCTCATTCAGCCGGAGCCATTTCGGTTCAAATGCGACATGAGACGACATAAGCCGTTACAGCTTAAACGCTGCTACAAAAATACACCCCCACTCTAGAAAAAAGAACGCCCCCATGGTCAGGTCTCTGAATTCCTAAAACAGGCGAACAAGTTCGGAAGCTTAAGTATAACGTTAGTTTTATTGGACAGTGGACCTTTGATCCATTTTATATGGATCAATTTGAAACTCGCCGTATTTCAACATTATCACAAAAATTACGACTCTAGAATTACGACTCTAGAATTAGGTAAACAATTATCATGAGGCAACTCTAGAATTAGTTTTAATTAATTAGGTTTAACTCAAGAAGTTAAGTTCTCTGGATCATTGGGCAGCTTCGGCCGTCCACCTTCTTAACCAAGTGTCACTCTCATTCTTTCAATTGCAATTCATTTCTTGAGCTCTCGATCCTCTCTATCCGGAACAAGGCAACTCTACTCGTACTGAATATCCTGGTAAAATTGGTAAAAGTGCTTTCAATCGACTGTCCCGCGATTTTATCTCGAATATTCTGATCTGATTCATTTTGTATTTTCAGTTGTCCCGAGAAATTTGAGCATGACAGGGACAATTCGAATTTTTGAAAATTTACTTTGTATCCCGAAACAGGGCTAAACTTCCAGATATGACCGAATCGCACAATACATACCCACGGAAAATACAGATAGGTTATAAAACAACTGGCTAGCGTCTAAACACAGCTTCTACGTGCTTTTAATCGTTTCTTTCAGAGCCAGTTCAATGTGTGGTCTATTAATATTGGGTCGACAAAGTCGTTATTACTTGAAGGTTTTCGCCCAACCACTCAAAATAACTTAGTTTCATGCAAAGTAGTGAGATCATGGCTGGGTCTCAGTATCATCAGACCACAATGTCACTACTAAAGACAGGGCTAGTGCTTAATTATCATATTACGATTTTTTTTTGCTTCGTAGATAAAAACCATCATATCCATCGAAAATGGATCAACCCTTTTCCTCGACTCCTAGCTTCCTTTTATCTGAAAAAAGAATTAGATGTTATTTAAATTCAGTTCAAGAACTTCCTGGAAGCAAAAATTGTTCAGAAATTAGGCTGCAGTTTTTTCCCAAGATCCTCACAGAATCATGAATCCGGTCGAAGAGCTATTTCTTTGGCGACCGGGAAAAAGTAGCGACTTTTCCCATTAGCCCTCCTAATTCTCCGGAATTAATCCGTAACATCTGTAGCTGCACAATCGTTACAATTTGGAATGCTCTTCCGTAAAAATTGTCAACTATAAATCTGTTGTTCGCTATATCTGTTTTTCGTCTTTTTTTTGTTGGCAAAGGTCGTAGTTCTGTTTATCGCGCTTATTCGGTAGTTGCGAAATTTCAAGGTCGAGACGTGTCTTTATTTTTTTTAAATTGTTTTGTCACTTCGTTTTGACCCCTCTTAATTCAATTGAACAATTAACGCCACTAATCATTCAAAACAGCCACTTTTTCTCTAAACTGCTCCACATAACAATTCATGCATTTTAGGCGATTCTGGTCGATTAACCCAAAAAAATCCAACAAAAGCCCACTAGTATCTTAGACAGAAGTTATTTTCAACTTTTTTCTAACTTGTCAGCGGCTACTGATTTGGATACAGCAAACATTTTAATTTTTAACTAGGCAACCTGAAGATATAAACAAAAGAGCGGCGTCGAATTGTTTTCTTATAGATCTACAGTTACAATTCAGAAAAATCTACAAAAAAAAACACTTTGGGTAGGGAATAGGGAAATGTAACTTTCATGAACTTAGGCGAAAATGAAGCTAAGAAAATTTAACAGTTTTTCTACATTTTCGAATTTTTGAAGTGTTTTCGGTTTTGATATCAGACAAAATTTTATCCTATCTACATCCACAAATAAGCTAACTGTAGAAAAATAAGATACAAGAAGCATTTTAACGAGATAGGACTATTTCAGAAAACGTTTTTCCCTGATTTGAAGAAATTGCTGCAGGCAACTTGAACATTTAGTATTAACGTTCTCTTAAGCATTTTTCAACGTCCTTGGTTCACAAAAATCAGTATAAGTAAAATAAAATAAAATGTGAACGGCACAAACGCTCTAAACCGGAACAAAAGAAATATGTGTCCATGAAAACTTAACATCTTTTGAATAAACAGAAGTAAGACCTGATACTGTAAATCAAATGAGCAAAGCAAAATGCGCTTTGACCTAAAAAAACAGAACTCGGAGAAAACATAGTCCTTCAAACAATTAATTAACATTTCTATACTGCGTTGTTCTATCCTGAAGAAAAAAACAATTTTCTCTAAACTAATCAACGACACGACTTTGATACAGCAAGCATTGTTAGCCTTAAAACAGGTATTCATCAGTTATAAAAATGAAACATGACGCAATATCTTTTTTTCGGAGCTACTCTGATAAATAGAGATAAAATTTACTTTTTGTAGTGAATTGAAAACTTTAACTTCCATGAGCTTAGTCAAAAACCAAGTAAAATATTTAACATTTGTTGGTTTTTCTTTTATTCAAAGAATTTTCATTGAATGACTAAACTAAGTTTCCATCTTTTTTAGTTTTTGATAGAGAAAATTGTACAGAAAATATGATGGAAGAAAGATTATTACAAGCTGAATTACAATCTGTAAAAAAATCTTCAGTCTTTTTGATCCAATTTGGGTTAAAGAATGCAGGCAACTTCAAAGAAAGTAAACACTTGCTCTTTAGGAATTCTTATGTTGTCGTCGATACGCCAAAACACTATTTAAATTTTATACAATGAATTTTAAACGGCAAAACTGCCTAGAACATGAACAAAAAAATTAGGTGTCCCGGAAAACATAACATCTTTTCAACAAACAGAAGTAAAACTAGTCAACGTCAACAATTTTGATACAGCAGGCATTTTCAGTCCTAAATTAGATTTCCCTCAGGTCTTATCAAAAATCAGCCTTGAAAATTAATATTTTTTTCAAAGCTACACTGACAAATTCAGAAAAAAAAATCTAACACTTTGTTTAAGGAGTTGAACAATTTAACTTTCATAAGTATAGCTAGGGTTAATTCTATAAACACCAAGGTAATTCTATAATTTTTTTGGTTTTTCTTTTGTCCAAATAGTTTTAGTTGCAATAATGGATTTTTTTTTATACTATTTTAGCATTGAAAATGCAAATTGTGGAGAAAATAAGATAGAATAAAGATCATATCAAGCTGTATTACAATGTTTAAAAAAGATTCAGGCTCTTCGATCTAATTTGAAACAAATACTGCAGGAAACTTCAAGAAGCTCAATGCTTACTTTGTCACAGTTTTATGTTGTCGTCGATACGTAAAATTACAATATAAAAAGTATACTAAGAAGTTTAAACGACAAAAACTTTTCTGTTACGAATTCCCAGAAAACATAACATCTTTCGAGCAAAAAGAAGTTCAACCTGAAATTGTACATCAAATGAACAAAATACTATGCGCTATGACTCAAAATACTATGCACTAAAATACTAAAGCTAATAGATCTTATTGAGAACACTGTTCTTCAAACAATTTAGAGATAATTCTAACCGCGCTGTTCTATCCTGAAAAAAAATCTCATTTTTTTTGTTTATCGACAACAGCGATATGTGTACAGCAACTTTTCTTTAACATGTGTTTTAGAACACAGTATAATCATTTTACAGCTTTTTGCGCGACTTTTGAAAAAACTACAAAATATATATTCCTAGGTTTGTTTTTTCTGTTTAGTCAGATTTCGATAATATAACTAGGCGTTTGTGACGGATTTTTTTTTCGTAGCAAACAAAAGATTTTTTGTTCTGAAACTCGTTAGAAAGAAACAATTGAAAAGTGATATTTCCTATGTAAAAGTATGGAGTTTCAAAATTGCAATATTTTTATTTGAGGAACGCGCAATTTTTGCGTTCTTGTAGCAAGCTTATGCGGCGAAATATTGTCTTCCAAATTGAACAGAGGCAGGTCATTTGGTTAAATGATTTAAATATTAGACGCTAAAAATATATTTTCATAGTTTACACTAGCGTTTGGGGAATAAATCGAAGAAGAATTGAGAGACATTATGTTTCTGTATTTCTTTTCATATGGCCATAAAGAGCAGTCGGCACATTAAAAGCTTTAAACTGAGCAGATGCATTAGCAGATTTTGATATATGCTTAAAACTAAGAGTCAAATACCTTAGAAATGTGATGGACTGAAAATTAAGTAACCAACAGAAGAAATTAAAAAACATACTAAGAACATGAGTAGGCAATTGCTGTGCAATTAGCACAGAATGCACCGACAATACTGCTTGAAAGAATTTCAAAAGAATTTTTTTTCTTTCATTTAGTGACATTCGTTATGCGCGGTGTGATAAGATAACTATTAAAGCAAGTTATTGTTATCGACAAAATCGTCAACGGTTCAGTTCAAAAAAACGAAAAATCACCAAAAAGTTTTATTAAACTAATTTTAAAGAAAAAATGTTGGAGTAACTTTAGAAGTACGTCTCAGGAACTAAACACTGGCAACTGATCCAAAAACATTTTAAACTCTTTAAAAAATGTTTGAAAAACTTTTCCTAAGCACTTCTGGTATGCTGAATGCTTCTGGGAAAAAAAATGCTTGTCATACAAATATCATATATGGAAACTGTATGACAAGCAATTTTTAGCTTAAAAGTGAAATTTTTGTCTTTGGAGTCGGAAGTGCTCTCAGTGAAGCAAAAAAAACTCCTAACTAATTAAAACTTGGTTACACACAGCTTTCGAAAGATTTTCAAAAATTTTGCCTTTTATGGAAAAATGCTTACCATACAATTTTCATGTATGGAAATTGTATGATAAACATTTTTTAGTTACAAAGTAAAATTTTGTTTTTGGAGTCGAAAGTGCTCTCAATGAAGGACAAAATGCTTCTAACTAATTAAATATTGATTACAAACAGTTTTCGAAAGATTTTTAAAAATTTTGCTTTTTATGGAAAAAAGTTTATCATACAATTTTCATCCACCAGACTGTTTTAATTAGATCAGATAGCCGCAGAAATAAGTAGGAATCTTTTTCCATTGATTTTTTGAAATTGTATGAAAATTGTATGACAAGCAGTTTTCCATACACTTGATGTATGGAATTGTATGATAAGCATTTTTGGTGTATGGAGGTCAACCCGGGCTGCCGAAAACTTAAGCATAAACGGAAACAGCAGGAGACATCTGCTCAAACCTATGGCAACTTCTTGGAAACGAGCTGCAAAGCACACGATGCATATTAAGGAGGATTGCATGAACACAATTGAGGAATATCTGGTAAAGAGCGCTAGCTTCAGCCTCCACCCAAGCTGAAAATGTGAAGGAAGCAAACGTGTCTCAATTGGCATAAACACAAGCAGGATTAGAAAAGGGAGTGGTTGCAGTTGTAGAAGGATATTAGTTTGGACCAAGAAATTGACAATATTCTGAAATGTCACACTAGAGATCTAGTCAATAAACAAAAGAATAGAAGTTCTTCTCCCTTCCCCTTTCACATTCCCCTTCTTTTTCATAATTTGAGTCTTTCAAATTTCTTATCAATTTCCTATAAAGAGTCAAAATTGAAAAATCTAGTCTATCTTAAGGCTATTATTGGTAGTGGGTTAAGGGGAGAATTCATTTTAAAGGGACAGACGGCTCCAATCTGTTCAAACCATAAGAAATCCACGTTTTCAAGAAATTTTAAACTGGAATTTAATTGGATGACGCAAAATCTCATTTCAATGATTGATTGCTACTAAGTATTAGTATAAATAATTTGTACAATTTGAATATTTTAAGATGTTAATTAACTAATTGTGACTGCGCTGCAAATTTTGTTATGACCTCTGGCACTGTCTCAATCCTTGCATTAGATAAGGACATCACTTCCAGCAGATGAGAGCATCACTTCCCGATACCAGGGAAAAAAGACCAGGGAAAACAATTTTAACAAAAAAAGAGACCACTTGCTCAAAATTCGAACTGAAATTGTGACGGCGAATCTGGTTGGCGGCAAAATGATGAAATGAGCATTCCGGCCAAAACCATTCGCAGTCAACTAGGATAGTAAACAGCGGCAAACTTAATTTTTTGTACGATAGCAGAGAGTTTGTGATCCATTCGGCTTTATAAACACACTTTTTAACACCATATTTGTAAGCAGTCATCCCAACCCGAGTCGAGATTTTTCACCTAATTTGAAGCAAGATTTGAGCGGTTTGAGTGGTTTTTTAGACAATTACGCTCAAAATCTTGCTTCAAAATGAGCGGTTTGAGCGGTTTTTGAACGGTTTATCTAAAATAACCGCTCAAAAACCGCTCAAGATTTGAACGGTTTTGAGCGGTTTATCTAAAAAAAACGCTCAAAAACCGATTTAATAATAAAAAGTCGACCACAGAGGGTTTCGAACCCCCAATCTTCTGATTCGAAGTCAGACGTCTTATCCGTTAGGCCATGCTGCCCTGAAACTAGAGTCGCGCAGCGAAGCCAATATAAATTACGCACCACAATGAATACTGAATACTCTGCATTCTAATTCATGCTTTTGAAATTCCTGTGACAGTGATACGTACCTCAGACCACAGGTATCCATAGTACTGTGCATCGTATCCGTCTATATAATCTTGGTCGCACCGTCTCCGCTTCGGTCTGCAAAGACGCGCCGTCTCCACCTGAGGCGCGATAGTCGCAACGGATCATCATGGTTGCAAAAGTCTGGAAATGCCATGTTTTGGTCGCCAAAGCCTGGACATGCCTAATTTTGGTCTGGAAAGTCTGGACATGCCAATGTTTTGTCGCGAAAGTATGGACATGAGTCTGGGACCTCGACCCGGGAAGACCGCTCAAAAACCGCTCAAAAACCGCTCAAATCTTGCTTGAAAAACCGTTCAAAAATCACCGCAAAAAATGAGCGGTTTTTGAGCGGTTTTTTAAGCAAGATTTGGGAGGTTTGAGCGGTTTTTCCAAAAAAACCGCCCAAACCTCCCAAACCGCCCAAACCTCCCAAACCGCCCAAACCGCTCAAACCGCTCAAATCTTGCTGGAAAACCACTCAAACCGCTCAAATCTTGAGCGGTTTTTGAACGGGATCTCGACCCGGGAATCCATTTGGTGTACTAAATTATTTATGTTCGACCTTGAAGGCCGATTGTATTAGGTGACCCTCGCGGCACCTACGATCATGAAATCAATGCGGGGTTAACCTGTAAATTTTGTCGACCAATGTTGCTAAACACTCAGTTAGACCAAACGACCTTGTCTAACATCTGTATTCATTGAGAACAGACTTTATTAGCGGAGGAAACTTCTAATGGTAACAACAAACATAGTTACTTGTGACATAGTACTAATCTATAAAATGGAGCAACAAACAGGTCACGATCAGAAAAATCTGTTAGTCATGCCGCCTTCCTGGTATGGTCAGGTAATGGAACCGCCAGTGGATTGGTCGGAAAGGGTAGTGCGATTAGAAATGGCAATATACGCAAAAGGGAGTATCGGCATACAACTTTTGTTGCTACATCGTTATACAACTCTAGTCAGACTTTTGGAAGAACCGATAGACGAAAAAAACTGGAAAAAACGATAGACGAAAAAACCCAAAAACGAGACCTAGCATACAGAAACTAAATATATTGTATCAGATATGAGAATGAAAGACAAAAGCTAGAGAGCCGGAGAGTGCTATGTGGAACAGCATCGTGGGATGAAGCGGATACAAAGCTAAAATTTACACTCCTCTCTGCCTGGGTTAAAAAGCCCAAAGACAATTCCGACAGGGGAAACAGAATTTGATTTCCAATCAGTATACTGAGATAAGGACCAGTTTTGAGTTTATGTAAGTGATATCAATTTGTTCCTTCTGTCTGGAGACCTGCTGCCGTGACCTTGCGATCTCTTACGTCCGATATGATCTGAAATGGAACAGTGCAGTAAGTTTTCGATTTGATGCCTAACAGTTGCTTACAATTAAAGCTAACCAACTAAGCTTTTTACGATACTACACATTTACGTACTTCAACATGGCGCAGCCAGCAGAGAAAAAGACGGGGGGGAAATCAACTTAATATAATAGCATTTTGGGATGCACGATTACCGGAACCTCCAGTTTACTGGGAGGAGTGGATAGTTAAATTTCACTGGGGGATGATAGCAAAATATGACATTGTCCCGATGATTTCTATTTTGCGCGTCACTTTAAATGCGACGACTAATGCAGCGTTGCCAGAGGAGGTAAATAGGAAAAACCGTATCGATGCGGAAAAGAAGTTGAAGTCTTATCTATTCCTCTGAATTGGGGACAAAGCGCAAAGGATATTCAAAGCACGAAAACCGGCGGTGAATGTTAAAACGGAACGTTACCCACGGGTCCTTGACGAGATGCAAAATGTTTTCCAACGTGAGCGTAATGCAATCCATGAAAGGGGACTTTTCTACGGAAGAAAACAGAGGGAGAATGAAACGTTCAAGAAATTCCACGCGGAATTAAGCGCTCTAGCGAGCAGATGTGATTTTGCGAATGCGGCCGAAAATGTTCGTGATATTTTCATTATGGACATGCGGGAATCGAAATGGCAACGAGAATTATCACAATCAACAAAATTACCCGAGGAAGTCTACAGGATTGCATTATCGTATGAACGTGGTGAGCGCGCATACAAATCATATACTGAAAAACCGGCTTCAACAGCGCCGTCGATATCTATAAAACTGGGACATTTTGAACGAACATGCAGAGGAATTAGGAGGGGTACTAACCAATGGAGAGGACGAGGACGAGTCGGCTTAGTCAGAGATGAAATGAGCACCATCAGAGCACGCAGAATGTTAATGATTTGGCAGAAGATCCAGTGGCGTGGGTGAATCAGCAGGGAAGCGGGGAAAAAGAATCCATGGCGTCAGAATCGGAGGATTACATGGTAATGTCCTTCAAAAGGAAAAAGAACGAGACTGAACTGAGGATCCCTGGGGCCCGAGTCCAGATTGAGGTGTCCGGGAAGAAATTGTGGTTGTGGATAGATAGCGGATCCTCAGTGACGAGTTTTAGCATAACGGACCTAAAAACAACATTAGATGAAGCGAATATTCGGCTACAACCTTCAAAAGATGAATTCTTGGACTACAATAACAACCGAATAAACATACTGGGAAAGGTAGCAGTGACGATGTCGTTGAACGGTTGGGCAGCACCAGCACAAGTGTCAGTAATATCTGGAAATCGTAATCAACAGTCAATCCTGGGGCGTGATCTGATGGGCACCCTAGGCCTCAAGTTGGTGGAAAGGAAGAAAGTGATGGGAATCACAGGGGAAGGGAGCAGCCAAAAAGAGGAGGAATATGATAAATTGCAGACATATTTCTGTAACTTGTACCAAAATTTGTTTCCTAGAATAGGAAAGATCCGAAACGCTAAAGTAACACCTGAATTTTTTGAAAACTTGAAGCCGATACAACAAAAAGGGCGCAGGGTGACTATCAGTCTACAAGACAAAGTAGATGAAAAAATTCATCGGCTGATAAACGAAGGTCATATCGTAAAATTACAAGAGTGCTCGGATAAGTATTTCATCTCTCCTATAGTAATCACAGTGAAAAAAGACGAAAGTATCAAATTAGCACTGGAATCAAGAGAACTGAACTGATTAATAGCACTTACATAAACTCAAAACTTGTGGGTAGAGCTCGAAGATAATTTTGTTACAGAAAAACAATTGCGGTCAAACGGTACAATTTACTTTGCAGAACCCAAACAAAAATGAATTTTTGGAGCAATTCCACACACAATTGCTGTAACTAGCTTCCAAATCCGAGTGTGGGGACAAAGAAGATGAATGAGTGAGGGAAAAGTATACAGCACACATGCTGAATGACAAAGCTTTGACGGAATCAATATGCGAGACCCAATATTGTTATAATGACGGAATCAATATTGTTCTTAATCAATATATTTAGGTGGAAGAAAGGTTATAATGAAACATATCAACAAAAATCACAACCCAGAATATTCCAGTTCATTGGGAGTCAAGTTAGCATAAAACAAAAAACAACTGAATTCAAGAACAAACGAAACAATCAACACAGCTTTTGCAGAGGCAGGAAGAGCAGACTAGGCGTAAGTTTCTAAAATAGAAGTCAGAATCTAGACGGGCAAAAAACCAACGGGTAATACAAACCAGTGGTAAGGCAAGCAACGTTGCAAATGTGGTACCTCATTTTCCGCAAGATATCTCCAAACATGCCCCGCAAAGTACAAAGTATGCCCGAAATTCGGAAGGGACCACTTCCAAAAATCAAGCATTAAATACGTCGAGGATTGAGGAGAAATAGACGCCGACACACCTCAGAAAAGAACAAAAGGTGAATGTTGATTGGGTGGTGTTTGCAAAATTCACCTCAGCAAAAGGATCAGAGACATTAAACTAGTAAACTGAAAAACTACGACGCGTGCAGCTCAATATGTTTCCTTAACAAACAAGTGGCCAAAAATGAAAAATACAATGAAAGGCGCCATCTCGAAACATATTCTCAAAGAGAATGCATGGCACAGTTTTCCTTGTTACCACGGAGTATACAAATCACTGGTTAGGCTAATACTACCAATTGAATCCGGAGGGTGAATAGTACAGTCAGCCCCCTTTATAGTAGTGGGTAGACATAAAGACATCCTCCCAAAAATAGGGATAAAACTACACCAAAACCAATGTAAACACCAGATGGTCCATTACATCGATTCTGAATCAAGTCAAACTCGAGTCAAGTCCCAGTGTGGCAACATAGGTTAAAACCATCAAGATAGAAGTGTGCACACGATCTGGCAGTTTCCCTTTATTTCATTTTGAACTGCATGTTTCACTACTAAAATTTTTGAACAAATATTTTTTAGGGATATCGGAAAATTAGCATGTCGGCATATTGGCATATCAATCAGCATATTGGCAATTTTGCTGGCAAAAAAATTTAAATACTGAGACAACTTGCCACCGAGACAAACAAACTGCCACATTTTGAGACAAAAAGCCAAAAAAGAACACAAAAGAAAAACCATTGAATTGAATGTACTAAAGTTGTGAACCATGATCATCAGTATGGATACCAGAAAACATGGTGCAGGAGAGCCAATACAATAATTTTTTGCGCATAACCTTCGTAAACACACTCAAGTTTAATGCTACAAACGCTGAAGTGGCTAGAACAACAGGTTAACAAATTAGGAGACATTTCAAATAACAAAAAATTATGCAAAAATTTCGAGCAATCAAAAAAATGTATAAAACTCCACCGATAAATTGACAAAATAGAAACACCGAGATGAAAAAGGAAGAAATTGCTGTACTCAGTGGTCCTAAAGTCATCAAGCTTGAAGAAAAGCTGCAGAAAGAACTTCAATAGAATCTCCTGGTAACAGGTCTAAAGAATGATTGCAACACCAAAGGGAAGCTGGGGATATATGCAAGATACTGGACTCAAATTTAAAAGAGCACGACATCAATTCTATGAAACCCTATAGGGGAATTGACAATAACAAAATGACTAAAGTTAGGCTGAAAACCGCCAGCCAAGAAGAGAAATTGTTGAGAAGTGAGAAGGAATACAAAACCATAACAATTTGAGATACGATTTTAATATACAAGACTTCACCAAAAAATAGCAGGAAAATTTCAAAAAAAAATGAACCACAAGAAAAAATGCTAAAACCGGACTTAAAAATTTTTCTTAACAGAGGTAAAATCTTCTCCAGCAAATTCAGATATTTTAGTTTGACTACAAACCGAGACGAAAAGCCTTTCACTCCTCCTTTGGAGTATAGAGGAAACGTTGCTAACTGAAACAAATTGCATGAAAGAGTAGAAAAGTTTAAAAAACTAAAAAGAGGGCGTCCTAGAGGAGAGATAACAACCTCAAAAAAGCAAAGACTAGTAGAAGACGCTTTACCACGAAACAGACAATATCATAAGAATATCCCTGAACCAATTCAAAGTAAACTGCTTCGTTGCAGACTTTCCATCAAGACTTCAAATATTGAATATACAAGATCTCCGCCGAGTCTCCACAGCATTGCAGCACTATTACATGGAAGTGGTACAATTTCTACAAAAACATAAACTGTCAAATGGATATCGAATCGACGAGAACAAACACAGTCCTAAGTTTGGAAGAACAGTACGACTTGTTGGCTCAAGGCAACCTCTGATCGAAAATTTCTAAAGTCTATGAAAAAGCTCCCCCACACCCGGAACGCTCCAAGTGCACGAGAGCAGGGAACAATTTTTCTTCTCAGGTGAGTGTGTATTTGCCTAATACAC
This sequence comes from Symsagittifera roscoffensis, assembly GCF_963678635.1. Lineage (NCBI taxonomy): Eukaryota > Metazoa > Xenacoelomorpha > Acoela > Convolutidae > Symsagittifera > Symsagittifera roscoffensis. Next base: position 24,920,653 of record NC_087068.1, on the reverse strand, counting down.
TCACTGGGGTCTTCTTTTATTTGTTCCCGGATTGCCCGAACTTTCCTATTAAGTAGCTCAAGGCAACCACACAACCAAAACCACAATCAAAAAAAATTTTGGTTCGGTTAGTTTTGATACACCCGATCGAGAATCCAAAGTTGATCACGAACTTCCGGGTCAAATGGGCTCCTATGATCCTAATAAGCACGCCTAATATCCTAATAGGATCCTAATTAAATGGATTTTTTCCGTTTCCCAAATTGCCACAGAAGGTTTCCTCAAGTTTCTAACAAGGAGGATTGTTAAGACACTTAACCTACTTCGGAGCGTTACCTCGGAGGGTACCTTAGCCACCCAAGTGACTTCGGAGGGTTCCTCTTCACTAACTAAGGAGGGTCAATAAGAGGCATAATATGCTCCGGAGGGTTACCTCGGAGTGTTCTTTCAAAATTTTCAAATTCTTTAACCTCACTTAGAAGGGTCTTCCACTAGCTTCAAAAAGCGTCAAAACAAGCTAAAAACTCTATGGGTGGTTGTTTTAACTTCTTCGGAGGATGGTCCCCTGGAAAATTTCCACTAAGGATGGTTGCTAAAGGGCTTAAGTCACTCCGGAGGGTTGCTCCGGAGGGTTCCGCAAAAATCAAGAAAACGGGTTATTTTACCGCAGTAGAGTCTCCAAAAGCGGTCTACCTGACTTAAAACTAGGTTGGCTGACACGGTCAACATTCCCAGTAGAATAAAAAGCTGATTTTATAAAATTTTATGCCGCTCGGAGGGTTCCCTGTAATTTGGACTCTCCGAATCAACAATTTCTGAAAAAATTTTCTCTTCCGAGACTATCAACCCAAAAATGGTTGCGGTCCGGAAAAGTGGTCAAAATTTCGACTTATGGTACCAAAGTTATCCCAATCGGTTGGCTAGTCTTTGAGAAATCGCCAAAAACGCGTTCGTCAAAATGGCCTTTTTTCACCACCTATATAGGTTCTGATAGATTTTTCTCGCAATTCTCAGTGAAAGTGCCTAAAAATAATTGAAACGAGCTTAGTAGCCACGTACGGCACTGGAAAAATGAAAAAAACCGGACCAAAATTGGTTTGGAGACATAAATTTGGCCTATAACTATCAAATTTGGACCCTCCGATTCCTTCCTTTTCCAATCTTTAAGTCGTTAGCTCTATTCACGGAGCTAGTCGGAGGGTTACCCAAAAATTTCTCTAATAACCGAGCACGTTATGCTAGCACGCTCCTAACACAAAAAATTTTGTTTTCTAACTCTAAAAACTCAAATACTCGTTTTTTCTAACTTCTACTGAGTCTTTTCTCATGCGGTTTCTTTAGTCAGGGGGATCGAACTACGTAGCTACTCCCTATTTAAAAGCTTTTTGCTGTTCAGAAAAGCTCAGATATCCAAAAATTTGGGGGTCTACAGTTTGTCGAAAATCAGTAATTTTCGACGAAATTTGGGTGTTTCTTGGGTCTAAATAGGAGATAAGTAATATATAATAAGGATAATAACCTATTAGTAGTCGTTAATAAATATAACTATACCCTCCTTTGCACCAAAATACTTGAATTAAGACCCTTAACACGGAACTTTGTAATTGATGGAGGGTACAATCGGACCACGCCAATCTTCCCCCCCCCCCCCCAAGTTTTGATGAAATAGTACCCGAACGACACTAAAAATGTTTCAACGATACCCAACAGTCGTTGTGGATGTTGTCCCTGATGTCCCTGTTGAGTGTGGAACACGTCGGTCAGCTTGCCACTCTACCCTCCGGCCACCGGCAAAATCACCATTAACGTGCTTAAATACTCAAATTACACTCAAGGGAGGGTATCCAACCCTTCACCAAAACACACAATCTTTCTATCAGAAATGATATAAATCAATCTGAAACAACAACAAATAAGAAAATCAGATCACATCTTGTCCGGAAATATCATATAAACTGTCACTTCATGTTTTTTACTGTTTTTGGTCTTTTTTGGATTTTTTACTCTTTTGTATTTTTTTGTTTTCAATTAAATTTGTTTTTGGTTTTTTCTTGGTTATACACTATTTTTGTTTGGTTTTAAGCTTTCTCTTTGATTGTTTTTGGTCCTGGGACCTCGGGACAAGCGGGCTCATGACTTCCCACCTAACCCTCCGGCCCCCGGAATTTTCGATCTTAACTAAGTTAAAAAGCTAAATAGTACTAGGCGGAGGGTACGCACCTTCCCCCTAGTACAATAAAGGTCATTAAGGCCTCTAACTCGGGCTTACGCCCGGAGCGGAGGGTTCGTCGCTGAAACGTTTGCTGATCATGATGGTCTTTTGCCTCTAGTTAGGCTCACCCAGGAGCGCCATAAAAACGTCTATGTAACATTCACCCAAATACTACACAGCGACGGAGCGTAGAAAAAGCACCTATTAACGACTGGCAAGCGTCAGTTACCTTCATTCTACTCGTTTTTCACCGTCTCGACCTAGCCAGTTGATTTCTGGTCTGTTTAGGGCTAAGTAAAAAGTTACTATTTTTAGGCCATCAGTCAAACGACTTTTGATCAGCTTTCGTTTACATGCGAACACAACCACATAGCTGAGTCTCGGATCCTCAGACTACGTGATTGCTATTAAAAACACGGCTCGAACACCCTATTTTAATATGTTTTTGTGTGACAGTTCTATATTAAATCCATTGGAGATGGATTGACCCTTTCCTCTTTCTAGCTACTCATATTCTAAAATATCAAGTTATACCGGTGGTAATTCAAAGTTCTATGGCATCAAAGTAGCTACAAAGTTAGTTTAAGGCAGTCTTTCAACATATAACAGTCTCTGGGGGGCCAAGCCTCCACTCCCGTGTTCTTTTCGAGATAACGTTAATATCTCTCCCAATTTGTGGCACGGGAGGGTTCCGCGGAATATTCCTTCCCCACTGAAGCTTCCTTTTCCACTAATTTCCACTGCTAAGGATCTTATTGTGTGTTATTGCCACGATAAGAGGCTTTGTTTTTCTCGTTTTCTCGTGCGACTGTTTTCTACTATATTTGTCGTTGTTCTGTTTTTTTCGTTCTTTTTCGTCAAAATGGCAGTCTTTTTGTATTTCTGAGAAATACTTGCCCATCAATCGAAATTTTAAAAATTTAAATTTCCGGAATATTTTGACCCTCCTTTGCAGCACTTTTTCGTTACTAAGGCGTTTAGTCGTCTTTTTCTGTCCCGCCGGAAGGTTGCGCTGTGCCAATCTGGCAGAATGGCACACTAGAGCACCTGGATTCTGATCACGATATGACTGTTGACATTTTGTCGAGTTCTGCAACTGGAAATCATTCGTTGTTGAAAGTGAGGCACTCACGTGGAGATGATCTTCTCAGGAGAGCGAAGGATATGGCTGGCTTAGGTAACATCAGACACTCACTGCTCATGATGGGTGCCAACACTGTGGTTACAGTCGCTGATTAGATATTCTCGGTAATTTTTATCGTCGGACGTCACGAATGTCAAATCTCCTGTTTGAAAAAGTAACTGGAAATGGTCCCAGAGAAGTCTCGAGGATACTTTGAATCAACAATCAGTAGAAATAATCCGATTGGATCAATACTGTGTAATTGAAACTATAGAGAGCGTATTTTGAGTGATTTCGAGGAGCTGAAAGAAAAATTTTATCTATCAAGTGAGATGCCGATAGCTGATAAAACAGCACAAAATTCACCAGTGAATGATACAGCTGGTATCCTTAAGGAGACAAATGGAGCAGGTATTTTACGAGCTGTAAATTTAATATACGTGGATTTGCGATCCCATGTTGTAGATCGAACGCTTTGATACCTATAGAAAAGGGTCCTAACCATGGTCTGGGACGCCAACCAATTAATCTGGCTTAGACCACCCATGAGAGTCGAGTGACAGTGTTGGTGGTCGCATCCTTGTTGACATCGAGGTGGATAGAAAGCGATCTCCAAAATATCAAGGATGGAGAGGCGCCACTTGGTGTTGATAGGCGGGGAGTCTGTTATGACATGTTTGAATTAAGTAATAGAATATGTTTGAGATTGATTGCAAAGTCCCTCGATTCAAGAGCATCTGGGCCAAAATTTGATGCTTGCCCGGGTTCGAAACTATTTTGATCTCTTGATTATCCAGGATAAGGAAACACCATGTCTAGAAATCACATGGTCTGCCGGGAAAACTTAAGCGTAAACGGAAACAGCAACAGACATCTGTTCAAACCTATGGCAACTTCTTGGAAACGAGCTGCAAAGCCCACGATGCATAATAAGGAGGATTGCATGAATACAATTGAGGAATATCTGGTAAAGAGCGCTAGCTTCAGCCTCCACACAAGCTGAAATTTTGAAGGAAGCAAACGTGTCTCTATTGGCATAAACACAAGCAGGATTAGAAAAGGGAGTGGTTGCAGTTGTCGAAGGATACTAGTTTGGACCAAGAAATTGACAATATTCTGAAATGTCACACTAGAGATCTAGTCAATAAACAAAAGAATAGAAGTTCTTCTCCCTTCTTCTTTCGCATTCCCCTTCTTTTTCATAATTTGAGTCTTTCAAATTTCTTATCAATTTCCTATAAAGAGTCAAAATTGAAACATCTAGTCTATCTGAATGCTATTATTGGTAGTGGGTTAAGGGGAGATTTCATTTTAAAGGGACAGATGGCTCCAATCTGTTCAAATCATATGAAATCACCGTTTTCAAGATATTTTAAATTAGAATTTAATTGGATGACGCAAAAGCTCATTTTAATGATTGATTGCCAATAAGTATTAGTATAAATAATTTGTACATTTTGAATATTTTAAGATGTTAGTTAACTAATTGTGACTGCGCTGCAAATTTTGTTTTGACCTCTGGCACTGTCTCAAACCTTGCATTAGATAAGGACATCACTTCCAGCAGATGAGGGCATCACTTCCCGATACCAGGGAAAACAGACCAGGCAGTATTTATAAAAACGAATTTAACAAAAAACGAGACCACTTGCTCAAAATTCGAACTGAAATTGTGACGGCGAATCTGGTTGGCGGCAAAATGATGAAATGAGCATTCCGGCCAAAACCATTCGCAGTCAACTAGGATAGTAAACACCGGCAAACTTAATTTTTTGTACGATAGCAGAGAGTTTGCGATTCATTCGGCTTTATAAATACACTTTTTAATATCATATTTGTAAGCAGTCATCCTAATCTATTTGGTGTACTAAATTATTTATGTTCGACCTTGAAGGCCGAGTGTATTAGGTGACCTCGCGGCACCTACGATCATGAAATCAATGCGGGGTTAACCTGTAAATTTTGTCGACCAATGTTGCTTAACACTCAGTTAGACCAAACGACCTTGTCTAACATCTGTATACATTGAGAAAAGACTTTATTAGCGGAGGATACTTCTAATGGTAACAACAAACATAGTTACTTGCGAAATAGTATTAATCTATAAAATGGAGCAACAAACAGATCACGATCAGAAAAATCAGTTAGTCATGCCGCCTTCCTGGTATGGTCAGTTAATGGAACCGCCAGTGGATGGTCGGAAAGGGTAGTGCGATTACAAATGGCGATATTCGCAAAAGGGAGTATCGGCATACAACTTTTGTTACTACATCGACCTACAACTCCAGTCAGACTTTTGGAAGAACCGATAGACTAAGAAAACTGGAAACAAAGATAGACGAAAAAACCCAAAAACGAGACCGAGCATACAGAAACCAAGAAGATTGTATCAGATATGAGAATCAAAGACAAAAGCTAGAGAGCCGGGGAGTGCTCTGTGGAACAGCATCGTGGGTTGAAACGGGTACAAAAGCTAAAATTTACACTCATCTCTGCCTGGGTCAAGAAGCCCAAAGACAATTCCGACAGGGGAAACATAATATTGATTTCCAATCAGTATACAAGAAGGACTTGTGGGAAGAGCTCGAAGATGTTTTGTTACAGAAAAACAATTGCGGTCAAACGGTACAAATTACTTTGCAGAACCCAAACAAAAATGAATTTTTGGAGCAATTCCACACAAAATTGCTGTAACTAGCTTCCAAATCCGAGTGTGGGGACAAAGAAGATGAGTGAGGGAAAAGTATACAGCACACATGCTGAACGACAAAGTTTTGACGGAATCAATAGGCGAGACCCTAATACCCAGGAAAACGTTTCACAAAACAATTAAGTGGGAGAAAGGTATATAAAACAACCTAGTAACAAAAAGTACAACCCAGAATGATCCAGTTCATCGGGAGTCAAGCTAGCATAAAACAAGAAACAACTGAATTCATGAACAAACGATACCTTCAGCACAGCTTTTGCAGAGGCAGGAAGCGCAGACTAGGCGTAAATTTCTAAAATAGAAGTCACAATCTACACGGGAAAAAAACCAACGGGTAATACAAACCAGTGGTAAGGCAAGCGACGCTGCAAAAGTGGTAACTAATTTTCCGCAAGATATCTTCAAACATGCTCCGCAAAGTACAAAGTATGCCCGAAATTCACAAGAAGAGACCACTTCCAAAAAGTGTGCCGAAAATCAAGCATTAAATACGTCAAGAATCGAGGAGAAACAGACGCGGACACACACCAGAAAAAAAAACAAGAGGTGAATATTGATCGGGTGGTGTTTGCAGAATTCACCTCAGCAAAAGGATGAGAAACATTAAACCAAGGGCGCTGTACCCAAATAGTGATCCTTGAGGTGTTTAATTCCAAAAATAGTGGACCGATTGCCAAAGTCATCTAGTAAACTGAAAAACTACGAATCGTGCAGCTAAATGTGTTTCCTTAACAAACAAGTGGCAAAAAACTGAAAAATACAATGAAAGGCGCCATCTCGAAACATAATCTCAAAGAGGATGCATGGCACAGTTTTGCTTGTTACCACGGAGTATACAACGAATCACTGGTTAGGCAAATACTACCAATTGAATCTGGAGGGTGAATAGTACAGTCAGCACCCTTTATATTAGTGGATAAACATAGAGACATCCTCCCAAAAATAGGGATAAAACTACACCAAAACAAATGTAAACACCAAAGGGTCCTATATGACGATTCAGAATACGAGTCAAATCCCATTGTGGCAACTTAGGTTAAAAACATCAAGATAGAAGTGTGCACACGATTTGGTAGTTTCTCTCTATTTCATTTTTAACTGCATGTTTCACTAATAAAACTTTTGAACACATATTTTTTTTAACATATCGGAAAATTAGCATGTCGGCAATTTTGCTGGCAAAAAACTTGAACTATTGAGCCAACTTGCCACCGAGACAAACAAACAGCCACAACTTGAGACAAAAAAGCCAAAAAAGAACACAACAGAGCAAACGGAGGAAAACCATTGAATTGAATGAATTAAAGTTGTGAACCATGATCATCCGTATGGATACCAGATAACATGGTGCAGGAGAGCCAATACCATTAATTTTTACGCACAACCTTTTAACGCAGTCAAGTTCAATTCTACAAACGCTGAAAAAGCTAGAACAACAGGTTAACAAATTAAGAGACATTTCAAATAACAAAAAATTATGCAAAAATTTCGAGCAAGTAAATAAATGTATAAAACTCCACCGATAAATTGACGGAATAGAAACACCGAGATGAAAAAACGAAGAAATTGCTGTACTCAGTGTTCCTAAAGTCATCAAACTTGAAGAAAAGCTGCAGAAAGAACTCCAATAGAATCTCCTGATAACAGTTCTAACGAATGATTGCAACACCAAAGGGAAGCTGGGGATATATGCAAGATACTGGACTCAAATTTAAAAGAGCACGACATCAATTCCATGGAACCCTATAGGGGAATTGACAATAGCAAAATGACGAAAGTTAGGCTCAAAACC
>NC_087068.1:24705850-24912814 GCF_963678635.1 Symsagittifera roscoffensis | reverse complement strand
AAACATTCCCTGATTTTCTTTTTTGCTGTTTTTTTTTCATCTTATGAAAACATCAAATAATCTTCCTTTGAATAGTAGATGCTTTAAAAAAAGTGTGTGTGACGCGTAATCAATTAGAGATTACGGTCTGAATCAAATTCGAACCCACTAAGGTTTTCACTTAAAAAGGTACGTTGCACTAAAAAACTTAGTTGGTGAGGTTCTCTTTTGAAAAATGAAGAATAAAGGAATCTAAAGAATTAAATGACATAGATAAATGAAACATTCACTGGATCGTTTAATAATTTTGTTATGACAATTTTCACTTACAAAAAAACTGTACTTTTGAATGATTTTGCTTAAAAAATATAAAAGATGGTCATCAGGAATAATTTTGAAATTTCTCTGGTGTTTTTTGTTGCAGTGTATTATGTTTTTTTTTTGCAATAACTCTCATTTACAAATGAACAATTGCAATTTCATTATTTATTTTTTAAATTTCAGAATATGCAAATCATGAATATTTTTTGAATTTCACAAGTTTTAGATTAAAAAAACAAGTTTTTAGGATTGATTTGGGTTTTTCACTAGTAAGTAAGTCGATGTCAAGCCTCACATAAAGTGAGAATGTTAGGTCCCATTCCTAGACAATTTGCTCCATCAGTAAACGTATCTGTATTAGGTTCGTCTAGAATTTCTTCGAAGCTCTATCCATGACAAGCTGATTCTTCTGTATTACCCACTGATGACGTGCTGGTATTGTGCAATACTTGTACATTATCAGGATATTACCAATTGCTGTTGTAAGCCATTGTAAAGTTAGAAAAATTTTCTCCTTTTGGTTATAGAAAGTTTTATTGATTGCTTATATGTTTAGTAAGAATCTGATTGAATCCTCAACTGAGTCATACTCTGATTTTGCGTTTTGCTGTTCTTTTTTTTTCACTGAAAGCATCATATAACTTTCCTTTGAATAGTAGATGCTTTAAAGCAATGTGTCACGCATAATCAAATAGAGATTAGGGTCTTGATCAAATTCAAACTCGAAAATGCTCTTTTTCATAGAGGTATGTTGCTCTGGAAAATTAGTTTTTTCAAAAGTAATTACAGAATTCAAAAAATTGAATTACATAGATGAATAAACATTCCACTGCATCCATCGCTTATTTTTTTTTTAGTTCAACAATTCATACTTACAAACAAAACTGTAGTTTTACATGAAATTGTTCGTAAAATTTAGAAAATGCTTATCCAAATTATTATTTAGGTCTCTCAGGTAGAAATCACTGCACCGTAAAATAATTTTTTTTTTGCAAATTTATATTTACTGATAAAAACTGCACATTTACATCGAATACCATTCAAAACTCAAAAGTTGCCTCTGATGAAAATCATTTCTAAATCTCTGTTAGAAAATAAAAAGCACAACAACTGAACGTATTGCGTGAAATCTACAAACTTTATCAGTTGTTTGTAGTTTTCGTTGAAACATTCGCCTATAACTTTAGGTTAAACACGATTTAATTAGCAAAGTAGCAAGTTTTAACCATTATCTACTCTTCTCTTCTATCATTTTTTAGAGCTCAGTTGATAATTGCGAAACAATACATTTGGGTCATTAATTATTTTTATCAGTTGAAGATCCCATATTGTACGACTTACGATCAAAAAAATTAAGATAGATAGCTTACATTCAATTAGATACAATGGCTTACATTCAATGAGTTCTCAAATTTCCTTACACATAAATTAAGAAGGGGACAAAAATGGGTGAACACTGCTTTCCAGCTTAGGTTGTAGAAAATTTTTAGTTTTTCAGTTATGCAGCTTTCATTCTCTATTTGTTCTGGGATATAAGGTTGAAAAAAACCTTGTCGATAATACAAGTACGATAAAATTGAAAATCCAAACAGGTTTTCAATAGTTTTTGAAGGAACTCAAAATATCTCAAAAAGTTAAGCTCTTTTAGCGTCTATTCTCATTTTGTTACTTTGAACACTTGATAGTTTTTCTACAAAAATTATAATATCCGTTACTTGATACAAAAATATATGGAAAAAATTTCCAGTCTCAAGTTTTTTTAATAACGTTCTGATAATGCAACCGTTCGGCTGCATTATGTAGAAAAATATATTGTTTGTGAAACTCATCTATAGGCAGAGCTGGAATATCTTTGTTGAAAATACATTGGTTTTATTAGCATATCATAGGCGCAGCGTTGAAAAGTTGTATCTGATGAAACATTTGCTCTTCCGCTCCGAACATTTGCTCTTAGCTCTCTCAAATGAAACTGTTGATAGTTGAACGTATTTTTACGAAACAGCTTAGGCTGTACTCTTTGTAATTGCCCTGCTTCTTATAGGAACACTATTGAAAACGTTGTCATCTATACACTAAATTTGGCGGGATGGACTTTTTTGGCGGGATGGAATTTTTTGCTATAGTTTCCATGTATTTTTTAAAACATTTTTTTGAATTATATGTCTTGAAAAATTGATAAATCAACGCTGTTCTGTAAATTTTAATTTTCCACATTTTAATTTTCGAAATGAAAGGAAAATACGAGAAAAAGGAGTTGTACTTTTACGGAGTGAATAACATTTCATCATATCACTTAACGTCATCAAGGAATAAATTTGTACAGTTTCGTGCAAATACTGATTATAATTTGGTTTTTTCCCTCTCATTATAACCTCTGTCTGTTTTCCCTTTAAGTCACAACGAAAAAAATATGACTCAAATGACCAATTTTGATGACCAAAACTGATTGATCCTAAGTTAAATAAACGACTATCTTTTGTGTAACTTTTTCTACAGATTCATCCTTTTCATCAATAGAAAAAACAAAAGAAGAAGACAACAACATACAAGAAATGTGGGAATGCGAGTGCTGGGAGCAGTTTGAAGTAGAACCATGACAAAGCATATTTTACATTCAAAAGACCTCTATCAACTGATGCATTACTTGAAAAACTAGAGAATCGGCCACTCTATGGCAACGTTCAACATCATTTGATAGTTCCTAACGAGTTTGAACCCATTTTTTCAAATTTTTCAATAACTTAAAAATTATTGATGTCACCCGAAAAGATATTGGAGATTACGTAAAAAAGTAATTCTAACAAAGTGATTTACTGAGGAATCTACAATGAATGTTGATTTCTAGCTTCATACTGGAAAATTGCACAATCATCACTCCCTTTCCCTAAGATCAGTGGCGGATTTAGGGGGGGGGGGGCGGACGCTTTGCCTCAGGCATTCGACCCCCTGCCGACCCAAAGGGTCCCCCCTTTGATATTTTTTCAGAAATCCATTTTTGGCCGACCGACCCTAAAATTTTTCTAAAGGCGCCTTTGGCGCCAATATATACTAACTTTGACGCGATTTTTTTGTCAAAGTTTTTCAAAAAGTGCCCAAAAACGGCTTTTTTGACTGTTTTTTCAAAAATTTGCCTGCGGCGCACAAAGTATTGCCAAAATAGGGGGAAAACAGTGCTTTGGAAGAGCTCGAAAAATCAATTTGGTCGACCTAAAAAAAAAAAAGGTCGTCCCTCCTCGAGAAAATCCTAGATCCGCCCCTGCCTAAGATGTAGTGGTGTAGATTTTTTAAAAATATTTACAACATGAGAGACCACGTATGATCAACACACACATACTATTGTAGATCTTTACCCACAAAATGTTTCTGCTGCGCTTTTGAGATACCTCAATCTGTGGTTTAGTTACATCGTTTCTAGTGAAAGAAGAAAAAAACATTTTCGGTAAATGCTCACTCAGATAAAAATTAGTTTGTATTTGCCTGAGCTGCGTGAGAATTATATTGATTTTAATATCAAAGAATTACTTTGGAAGCAAAAGGAGTATATCAAGAAGCTTGCTAATTTCTTCGATCAAGAAAAAAATATTTTCATTGGGGCGTTGTATTTGATTGAGTGCGATGCTGAAAATGAATTAAATTTGCCTCTGTTATAGGAAAAAGTTGGGAGCAAATCCCTTTTAAACTTCGAATGGGATTGAACCATTCATTTCATATAGATGCCTTTTGATGTTTAAATAGTTCAATAAATACGTTTTTTTTTGTTTGGAGCAGCCGTAGATTTGCAAGAAAGGATTGAGTAACCAGGTTACAAAGAGTTGTTGCTCAGCAAACCAATATCGAATAGATAAGATCAGTAGAATATACTCACACCAATCCCTATTTTATAAAAAAAATTGATCCAGTGATTGGCAATAGCTAAGAACTCGAAAAGTTTGCTTTACTTATTTTGCCCAATTCATTTTCGGAAGTAACATGATGTCCCAATGCGTGGTCTTCTGAGCGTTAGTTTTACGATGTTGATCTTGTCTTAATTTTGAATCTTAACATTTTGTCCTATGAAACTTATAAAAGAATTTCCACCCCTATTGAAAAATATTAAACGATTAAAAATTGACCAATTTTGCATATTATAATGCATTTGCAAAAGGGGTCAATTTGCAAAAGGGGGCCATTTGCAAAAGGGGGCCAATGGTTAACAAGATCAATATTTTTTCTATTACAATTGTTCTAATAATTCTACTGAACTGAACGCAGCCGGAAAAAAGAGAAACTAGAACACCGGGTTGACCAAAAATGCTTATCATACAATTCTCATAAATTCGAAATTTCTTGTCATACAATTCCATACGTATAAAAAACTGTATGAAATCTCTATAATAAACATTTTCCTATCGATAAAAATTGTATGACTAACATTTTTGCCGGAAATGGAAATTTTATGACTAAAAAATTGTCATTTATGAAAAATGTATGACAAAAAATTTTCGGAATTTTTTTCAAATGCGGCACAAATTACACAAAAAAGCCCATCTAATAAGCAGTGCAATCGGCGAACAGTGAAGAAAACCTGAGATAAAAAGTTTTTTTTTAGAAGGTGCAACCTCAGTTTCTTAAACAACTGGTTTGCAAAAAATTTTGCAAAATTGATCCCTTATGGCGAAAGCAATTGTCATACAATTTTCATCGATGTATGTATGTATGTATGTATGAATGTATGTATGTATGTATGTTTGTATGTATGTTTGTATGTATGTATGTATGTAAGTATGTATCTATGTACGTATGTATGTATCTATAAATAAATTTAAGTATGTATGTATGTTTGTCTGTATGTATGTATTTATGTGTATGTATGTTTGTATGTATGCGTTAAGGTATTAGGTAAGGGTCTATGTAAGTACTTGTGTAGGTATTTTTATATTTTCGTATGTATATATATTTATGTATTTATGTATGTATGTATGGAAATTGTATGGTAAGCATTTTTTCGAAAATAATCAGAAATAAAATATTCTCAAAAAGCCGCAGAAAATGATTATTTTTTTCTATTGTTTTTCGAAAATGTATGAAAATTAAATGACAAGCATTTTTTCCATACACTTGATGTATGGAATTGCATGACAATTATTTTTGTTGTATGGAATTGTATGATAAGCATTTTTGGTGTATGGAGATCAACCCACGACAAATATAGATTTCTGGACATTGGGTTCTTTTAATCATCAACTTATTTCGTAAGTTTTTTCGTACAATTTCTTTTTTCAAGGAAATCCTTGTTCCGACTTTCGAAGAAAACGGAAAATTTATGCTCGGTGTGGTTTTTTTATTTATTCAATTTTCGCCGATCGAAACAATAGTTTTCAACAAAAAATTTATACCTCATTGAAGATTTGGTGTTTTGAAAATTGCAAAATTGGCTATGTTCTGGATCAAATTATGCGCGCTTTGAAGAGTTTATTCATGATGCTGAGAGCGTAACGCGTGTTATTTATGCATGGTGAAATATCCCGCAAAACAAAATCGTTCCAAATTGAATTGAGGATAGCTAATTGGTCGTATTAATTTTGTACGGTTCAAAATTTACACTTTGATATTGTCCAAAATTTATAGGTTTTCAATATTTTTTTTCCCAAAAACTATTCGATATGAACTAAGGGACAGTCAGAACATTCAGGGCTTTGCCCTGATATACGAGCTGTCTTGTTTACCCGTCTGTTGCCCATATTTTTGTAAAATACCAAAGTCCAAAAAGTTAGACATAGATTCTAAGGATAGGGGGGGTCTTATGCGTTAAACGGCCCAAAATTAGGAAAATAGTCAGAATTTTTATTTTAAATTGAAAACACGTAATCAACATACAATTACTTTCAGTTATTACATATTATACAAGCCAATCATGATTAATCTCAGTATCAATCGAAATGGCTGACCTAGTTGTTTGAATTTGATTGGCTAATATTAGCCAATCAGGATCAGTTTCAGTTTTAGCTTTCATTTTGCTTCAATTTTTATTTTGGGCCGCTTAACGCATTTTAACTCCGAGCATTTTAGCTCTCTTTTCAAGTTTTTTATAAATCCGAATAGATGGTGATTTCCTTCATTTTTTGAATCGTTTCTTAAAGTAACTTGAGATACAGAAACTTCTGAAGCTTCCGAATTTTGCGAATACCCCCGCTTATATAAACGCAAATATCATTCAATATCATTCGCTGGAACAAAATCAAGTTGTCAGGATCTGTTGTTGATTTTGTCAATGGAAGTACAAGTTAGAGAAAATTGTTGTTCGTCATATTACATTTCGTGATTATTAGCAGCAAACAATCTAAGAAATTTCGCACATATCATATAGCAATTATTGTGCTTCAATTGTTTGCTAACTGAATTTTATCATGTCTTCTAAATGTCTCATTCTGTGGCTTCTTTTTAGCATAATTTTGACAGGCTATTTGTTTGGTGCTTTACAAGACGCTGTTATCAACTCAACAACCAACCCAAATTGGACGTCTTTGACCTTCATTATCCCAGTTGATGTCCAATTGAAAGAATGGCGAAATTGCCGAAATTTCAGTGATGTTTACTGTTTATTCGCATATGAAGCGGCCAAATCAAACTTGAATAAAGCTTATGATTTTGACCTTCAAATAGTTTCTGTTGAGTTTATGACGCAGATGAATCAATGGATTCAGCATTTCGCCTATACTGAAGGTCAGAAACATTTTCAACCAATTTACCGACATATTAATAACTTTATGGGTGAGGACGGTTGCTGCAGCGAACAACATAGAAAGTATTTCGAGTTCGGTCTCAGAGAGTTACTTTTACAACATAAAGAATACGTCAAGAAAATAACAAATTTTAGCGAGGAAGGAAAAGATTTGAACTTAATTCGGGCATTTTACTTGGTTGAGTGCGATTTGAATGTTATTTTTAAATTGGGGTTTGGCAGAGGCAAGTTGCGGCGGTCTTATCTCCCTGTAAATGGTTTAGCTGCTCACCAAATAGGTGCACCTTATGTTCTCAAAGTTGGAAGCAGATGGACACCTGCTATTCCGTACGAGAACCCTGGAGACTTTCTGACATTCAGATGGTTCAAAGACAATGTTCTGTGCGTGGAACAGCCGTGGATTTGTAAAACAAAGTTTATGAATCTTAAATAATGTGTCAGTTGTGTTGTTTTCCAAATCGGATAATTTGTCCAATTTCACTTCTTAATGCACAAACTTTAAAAGTCATATTGAGACGACTGTTTTTGATTGATATCATTTGATGTCAAAGTTATGGAGGTTTGCTCTAAAATTTTTGCTCATTTCCTCTAAAATGTCCTTAATTAATTGATACGACCCGCACTGACAAAAATGGTTTTGGATCGATTTAAATTGGTTTTAAATCGATCCAAATCGATTAACAATGTACAGTTTACGAACTTAAATGGATTTTAAATTGATTTAAATCGATTTCGATGGATTTTCCGACTCACTAAAATCCATCCGAATCTCACTTAAATCAATTTTATATCGATTTAAATCGATCTTTTTTCCAAACTTTAAATCGATTTAAATCGATGGATTTTCAGACACACAAAACTCAATTTTTTTTTGCTTACACGGCGAAAAAAAAACACCCTTTAAAAATAGTTGGAATTTTTTATTCTCGATTTCTTAAAAACAAACACTCGTGCCAGATGTTATAGAATTCAATAAATTGATCCACATAAACAGATTTTAATCTCAAAAATAGGCAATAAAATTGTAGAAAACTATTGTAAATCAGATTTTGCAAAATCCTATGTAACAAACAAAAAAAAGGTCAGTATGAATTAAAATTTGATCTCATTAATATGCAATTAAATCATAGAAAATTATGAAGATAAATCAGATTTTGGGCAAATTATATAAAACGATTCAAGAAAAGTATCAAAATAGATCAGTTTTTGAAAACAAAATATGCAAGAAAATCATTGAATTTTATGGATGTTTTGGTATTTTTATTTGGTATTTTTTATGCTACAATACGATATAGATGTAAAATGAAAAACGATAGGCAATGAATAAATGCAATAAAAATTCGAAAGTGATAAATCTCGAATGACAAAAATGAATTTAAATCGATTTAAATCCGTTTTGATCCCCTTAAAAATAAAAACAAACTCAGACTGCAAAAAATGCATTTAAATTGATTTAAAATCGATTTGGATCAGTTTTTTAGCTGGGATTTAAGATCAATTTGAATCGATTTTAAATCGATCCAAATTAATCTTCATCTTTTTTATCTAGTCTTCGTACTTTTTCATACTAAAATCGATCTAAATTTAATCAGCGTACTTTTTTCATACTAAAATCGATCCTTATCCATTTTTGTCAGTGTGGGGAGGCAAGTTATTTTCCACAAACCTCCAATCAGTTGTAACTAATAATCGTCGATGAATACGTAGACGTCTTCAAACATGCCTTACTTTTAATCGTATAGATTTGTTTGCAGGATAAAAACAAAAAATTATGTATTTTAATTGTTAATGAAGCGCTGAGCTCTCCAAGTAGTTAATCCGACAGTTGTATTCAGATGTGTTTTAAATTGAAGTTTTTGAGTTTACCTCTAACTTTGAGCGAGTAGAGCGACGGTTGTAATATGAAAATTAGGCTGAAAAAAAGGATGTCACTAAAGAAAATTGGTGTTGGAAGCTTCACTTGGCGCTGTTTTCTTGGTAATAAAAGTTTTCTTTGAAAAGCTGAAAATTTTATGCAAAAATACTTGATTTTTTTTCTTTTTATGATTGTTATACTTTTGTTTGAAAACAAATGTTGCCAGTTATGTTAAATTGGATAATTTTTGCGCAATTATATAGTTTTTTTGTCGGAATAAACAAAACGCTAGCCTTGAGAAAAATGAAAATGCTTTTTTGTAGTTTTTTAATGAATTTGTTGCTCTGAACGTTTGATCCCAAGTTTTGATGGATTTTTGAAACAATTAATTGCTAGGTGTTTTACTATTTTACTAAATTTTGGCTATTCTGACGAACATTAAGCCTCAGGTTTATAATAAATATAATAATTGCTCCCACAACAAGTTTTGTTTTGAAAAGTTACTCGGGTTTTTTGATATATTTAAAGAGCTATTCTGATTACTATATAGCGCTAACTGCATTTTTTAATTTTATGATTTTGTACTTGATTTTTGTGCTTGATTTTTACAACAAAAGTCTTAGCAGTGTTCACGCTCAAATTTCCAGTAATAATTCCAGTAAATAAATTGCACATCACGAAAAAAGTTAAATCTCAGAACAGACTGTTAGTTTCAATACAATACTGAAATAATTTTTCTCAAACTTTTCAGCTAATAAAAAAATTTTAGGTTCAATTTACTCCAATTGTTACTCCAATTGAAAGAAACTTATTCAGTTAACGTTTTAGAAATTCTTCAAACGCAATTGTTTCAAGTAAAAAACCATTTTATTGTTTCGACGTTTGAAAAGGATCAGAAACTTTGCCTGTGGGTGTAATTAAGTGCTTTTAGTTACTGTGTCACAAAAAACCTATTTGAAATTTAATTTTGACCAAATAAAGTGAGAGAACAGTCTTGTAGCAAAGAAATAAACTTATTTTTACGCCGTGAACTTTTTAACCTCAAATAATTTTTCTTATTACCTTCAAGTTTTTTCTTATCAACTTCTCGGGTGTAAAGTATCGATTATGCCCAAGATGTAGGCTTTCGTTCAATTCCGCTCTTCACAGCACGATAAAAACGACACAATTTGAAATGAAAATAGAAACTTTTTTTTAAATTTTTTTTGTGAAATATCGATTATGTCTAAGCTGTAGGTTTTCGTTCAAATACGCTCATCACAGCCCGATAAAAACGACACAGTTTGAAATGAAGTTAGAAATTGTTTTTAATTTTTTTGTAAAAAATCGATTATGCCCCAGCCGTAGGCTTTCGTTCAAATACGCTCATCACAGCACGACAAAAAAAAACGACACAGTTTGAAATGAAGAGAGAAACTGTTTTTTAACTTTTTTTCTTATAAAAAATCGATTATGCCCCAGCCGTAGGCTTTCGTTCAAATCCGCTCATCACAGCACGATAAAAAACTACACAGTTTGAAATGAAGATAGAAACTGTTTTTTTAAAATAAAATATCGATTATGCCCAAGCTGTAGGCTTTGGTTTAAATCCGCTCATCACAGCACGATAAAAAACGACTCAGTTTGAAATGAAGATAGAAACTGTTTTTTAATTTTTTTCATATAAAAAATCGATTATGCCCCAGCTGTAGGCTTTCGTTCAAATCCGCTCATCACAGCACGATAAAAAACTACACAGTTTAAAATGATGATAGAAACTGTTCTTTAATTTTTTTAAATAAAATATCGATTATGCCCAAGCTGTAAGCTTTGGTTTAAACCCGCTCATCGCAGCACGATAAAAAAAACGAAACAGTTTGAAATGAAGAGAGAAACTGTGTTTCACCTTTTTTATATAAAAAATCGATTATGCCCCAGCTGTAGGCTTTCGTTCAAATCCGCTCATCACAGCAAGATAAAAAACGACACAGTTTGAAATGAAGATAGTAACTGTTTTTTAACTTTTTTAAAATAAAATATCGATTATGCCCTAGCTGTAGGCTTCGGTTTAAATCCGCTCATCACAGCACGATAAAAAAAACGACACAGTTTGAAACGAAGAGAGAAACTATTTTTTTAAACTTTTTTAAAATAAAAAATTGATTATGCCCCAGCTGTAGGCTTTCGTTCAAATCCGCTCATCACAGCACGAGAAAAAACGACACAGTTTGAAATGAAGATAGTAATTGTTTTTTTAACTTTTTTTAAATAAAATATCAATTATGCCCTAGCTGTGGGCTTTGGTTTGAATCCGCTCATCACAGCACGATAAAAAAACGACACAGTTTGAAACGAAGAGAGAAACTATTTTTTTAAACTTTTTTAAAATAAAAAATCGATTATGCCCCAGCTGTAGGCTTTCGTTCAAATCCGCTCATCACAGCACGATAAAAAACGACACAGTTTGAAATGAATATAGAAATTGTTTTTTGACTTTTTTTAATAAAGTTTCGATTATGCCCAAGCTGTAGGCTTTGGTTTGAATCCGCTCATCACAGCACGATAAAAAAACGACACAGTTTGAAATGAAGACAAACTGTTTTTTAACTTTTTTAAAATAAAGTATCGATTATACCCAAGCTGTAGGCTTTGGTTTAAATCCGCTCATCACAGCACGATATAAAAAAAAACGACACAGTTTGAAATGAAGATAGAAACGGTTTTTTAATTTTTTTAAATAAAATACTCATTATGCCCAAGCTGTAGGCTTTCGTTCAAATCCGCTCATCACAGCACGATAAAAAACTACTCAGTTTGAAATGAAGATAGAAACTTTTTTTTTATTTTTTTTTTACAAAATACTGATTATGCCCAAGCTGTAGGCTTTCGTTCAAATCCGCTCGTCACAGCACGATAAAAAAGACGGCACAGTTTGAAATTAAGATGCAAAATGTTTTTAAATTTTTTGTAGTCGTCCCTCCCATACAACAATCGGCTATCCTTCTTTTGTTAATGCTTTTATAGCACATTATTTTTTTTTTCCAATTTTGTTGTTTTTAGATTAAAAACATCGTACATTTAGCTTAATCGACCAATGAAAAATCATTTGGTGTAACTAAATATTTATTTAAGGTAAAAGATTTATTTAAGGTTTAAATCAAAATAAATTTGGCATGTTTCTTACCTGAATTTTTTTGACGTATTTTCAGTTAAACCCCGCCCAAAGTTCAATTTTTTCATTCCAATTATTTCAATTTACGATTATATATTGAACAAATAAATCTAGACGCACGGTAATGGCTAGATATGTCAATCAATCCATTTAGAATTCTTCCCTTAAAATGCTTTTTCATTTTTCCGTTGCTTCAACTTCCAAAATCTGAAAAGCGCTGCTGGCTTCAAGTTGATGCTTAATTGTAAATTTGACAAAGGTGTAAATTCTAGTCAAACGATTAACACATTTTTCTGTTCACTTCTTACTCTTAAGAATTTGCTTGAAAATTTTTATGACTTAGGCCCTTCCACAACGTATCCAAAAGCAGAATTTAATTGATTCAGTTATGGGTTTGGTACCAAACATATCAACTTTGGATAATGACCAACATTAGCTACAACAGCAATTTAAAACATAATATTTACACAGATTACTTACATCTAAAAATCCGCTCCAACTTAGGAATTCATTAACTAGCTGACAAGCACTGGAAACTTTGAAGTTTTGGCTCCAAAATGATGCAACCGGTCTTCTCTAAAAAAAACTGGGTACTTCTACTTCATTGATGAGCTTTATGTGAAGAAAAAACTCTTGTTTTTATTAATTGTGCATATAAAAAACAGACGCTGGTCGCTAGACAGCAAGTAGCAGCGAAACCTCTCACCAGAGTTTTGATGACAAAACAATCAATAGAACGGAAAAAGGATTTTTCACTTTTTTTAAGTACAAGCTAACTGAGATTTTAAAAATATAACTTAAAACAAAATAAATAATCAATCCAAAGCTGTAAAAATCAAAAAAGCTCCGATCTGTTGCTCTTGAAACGTGGTTTCCTAGACAAAAAAAATTGCATGCTTTTAAGTTACTAGTAACTTATTTTGTGAGAAAATAGCGAGCGGTTGCATGTACTCCAATTCTTGTAAACTGAATACGACTTTTTTGGTAGTTTCGGATTCTGAAGTTGCGACTTTTTTGGTAGTTTCGGAAGTTGAATTTCTTGGACAGATGGACAAAAATAGTATGCCAAGCTACAGGTTGAGCTAGAAAAGTTCCAAAATTTTTATCTATGTCACAAAACTTAAATAAAACTATACATTTGTTCGTTGTTACGCCATATTGTTTCGACTTGCTTCCCTTTTGCCTCAATATTACCTCGGCAAAATATAACATCACTTTAGAAAACTTCAACAAATGCCAATTCTTTGATTTTTCAAACCTCCAATACGGCTGAAGCTATCTTCTGCAAGGCTTGTAGAATTCAAATAAAAACTTTACCATAGCTTTTATCAGGGTTTTAGAAAAATTATGGCTAACACAAAAATTGACAAGTGTGATTTTTGATCAAAATGTTACTCTTTTCAAATCTCTTCAATAATTATGTTACACTTTTAAGTTTTCCGATAATTTTAATATAAACGCAAGTAAAATCTTGAAACAAAAAAATCAAAAGCGTTTCCACGAAAAAAATGGTGATGATTTTGGACAAAAATTCAAAATAGGCGATAACGAGCAACAATTTTCTGTTTGTCTTAGTCGGCTTATTTTTTCATTCCAACTTTCGAAGGAAGTGACGGATTTTTTATGCTTGGAGTAGTTCTTTTGTCTCTAAATCAATTTCGATTTTTCAACTAGACTTTTTTGAAGCGATTTCTTTTGATTTATCTGAAATGTCGTCAGCTCAAATGTAAAAAGATGTTTTGTGAGTAGGGCGACAAATCGTAACAGGCGACAATTCGTAGCAAGACTACTCGTATCAGAGCGAAACCCTGAATGTTCTGACTGCCTTTTAAGAACTATGAAGCAGTGATAACATGAAAAAATTAAATGTAAAAAAAAAATTGAAAAAAATGATTTTTTTAACTAAGATTTTTGCAAAAATCATCCCCCCACACTCCATATTTAGTACAAAGTGATAAATTACGCTCCTAGTAACAAATTAATTAGGCAAGTAAGCTTCCATCAACCAATTTGGACCAATTTCTAAGACTGGTTAAATCTCCGCTTACGCGTTAATAGCACGAAATATATCGCGCGTTAATTGTCCCAAATTGGCCAAAATGGCAATCTTTAAACCCCCGTAACTTTACGAAAAATGATCACAGGTGAAATATCTTTTCAAATTTGAGCTCAGGACAACAATACTTTTTGAATGATATAAAAATTTCCGTCAAAAATGGCTAGTTAAAAAGTCGAAATTTGTCTGAAGAAAAAAAACTAACCGAGCACAAATATTCCGTTACTTTCGTTACAAAAGTCGGAACAACAAGCGAGAATTCATAACAAGACATCGGCAAGTAGAATACGATTGCTCAGCTTCGCTCCGCTGCGTGTACATCCGTCACGAGAGGAATACTGCGCGTGAATAAGTGTTTCTCGTTTAATCATGTATTACGAATTGTCACCTGTTAAGATTTGTCTCCTTTTACCAATTGTCGCCTCACGTGATCCTTAGATTGTTACAAATTGAATTGAGGTGCAAATAAACTGTTCTGATTAATATGTTACCAGAGTCAAAGTTTGTGCTTTACAAAGCGTGACGGGTGATAAAAATAAAGAAAGGAATCAAAACTTTTGAAATATTTCCAATTATTTTTTCAACGTTTGAAGAAAAAACCAAATGTTTTGCTCGTGGTTGTTTTTGAGACAAATTACGACCTTTTAACCAGCAATTTGCGACGTATTTTGTTAAAGTCTATCAAAAAGTATATTTGTCGTGAGCTCAACTTTAAAATGATATTTCTTCTGTGATCAAATTTCATAAAGTTATGGAGATTTGGAAATCGTTCCAAAATAAATTGAGTCATGCTTCATGTTCTATTCAATACTTTGCTATACGCAAAACATATCAATTTGCATTATATATAGCATGTAGGGGTGGGGTTTTAAAAAAATCGAAAAAGTTTTGAAAACTTGACTTATCTTTTCAAATCAAAAACTACGCTATAGACGTTAAATGGCAGTGGGAACATTCAGTTCTTCGCCCTGATACAAACAGTTTTGCTAGTTTTAAGTTCAGCTGAGTGTTTTTACCACCTGGAAAATTTTATAAACCTAACTTCAGAGCATTTTACTTTTTGTCATAACCATAGCCTCTGACTAAAACAAAATTTTACATTAACAGTACTCTCGCTTGCAGCGTTTTCTCAGGTGATCCTTTGTTTAGAGATAGAACGCTGTACGGGTTGATTTTGAGTCAATAGAGCCTCAAAGTAGCTAATGATACAAATCCATTGATGGAAAAAATGCTAGCCCTACGATTCCGTTGATAAAAAAAATGCTAGTCATACAATTCCGTTGATGAAAAAAATGCTAGTCATACAATTCCGTTGATGAAAAAAAGCTTTCCTACAATTTCATTGATGGAGAAAGTGCTTATCAAACAATTCCTTTGATGAAAAAAATGCTTATGAAACAATTTCATTGATGGAAAAAATGGTTGTCGTACAATTTCGTTAATGGAAAAAATGCTTGTCGTGCTATTATCGTACATTTTTTTAAACTATGTGATTCTACGAAACTGTACGATGAGAACTTTTTCCATAAACGAAAGTTGTATGATAAGCGTTTTTTGCCAACCCAGGTGATCAGATCTTTATTTAAAAACTGGTAAAATAATGTCGTCGATGATGAAGCTGAAAGATTCCTAGTTTTCATTCACAAATCCATGACTGCTCAAGACACATGACATTCTCCTTGAACCATGTGAAGGTCAAAAACTCATCTGGGTGCTCATATGGAATAAGTGGGGTCCAATTGTCTCCAACTGTCAGCAGATAAGGACTTCCCTCTTTAGCGAAACTGTAATCTGGAATTACACGATTCACTCGCCAAATTTTTCCGCTGCCAAATCCAACTTTAATTATGAGGTTAACATCGCATTCCGCCATATAGTATGCCTCAATGAAATTCAATTTTTTTCTCAGGCTCTTAAAATCAGTCATTTTGCTCACGTATTCTTTGTGGTTATGAATAAACTCATTCAGGCCGAAATTGATGTAGTTTCTGTTTTGCTCTATACAACAGCCATTTTCGCCCATGAAGTTATTAATTGATTGGTAAATTGGCCGAAAAATGTCGTCACTTATTCTGGTTGTTACGTTTTCCAACCAGTAAAAAGTGTACCTCAAAAAATCGATGGAAGTTGGCCGAAAATAATAATGTGTGGCTCTGTTTTGATTTAATCTTTTCGTTTCATAAGAATACAAGCAGTACACTAAACTGAACCGTCGACAGTCTTGCCATTCTTCTAACTGAACGTCAATTGGGATTATGAAAGTCAAAGAGGTCCATTTTGGCTTAAATGTTGTATTGAAAACTCTGTCTGCTAAAGCATCAAATGAAAAATTAGGCAAAATTACTATAAAAATGGAGCACAGCGCATAATAAAAGTGGAATGTCTCAACAATCGCAAAAGATCTCATCCAATTGGGTTCAACTTAAAACGTTCGACAAGAAAAACATAAATTCGTTGCCTTACATCCGCAAATAAAAACTATATTTACAAATTACATTTACTTTTGTTATTTGACATCTAACAATTTTTCTATATTGTTCACATATCAAAGCAACGACGAGCATGTATTTAGATTTTCCCGGATCGAGGTCGTTATTTTATGTTCAGTCTCTGAGGACAAAAAGGTAGAGTTATTAGCTCAAGGGGTTAAAAGGTTTCAATGTTCGGACTGTGTAATGAAAGAAATTAGTTGGGTTGAGATCCAGAGTTCCAAATGGAATATGTGTTCAATCCGTGAAAACCGACAAAAATTGACAAAAACTAGTGTAAGGACGAAACAACCCCATCAAACTCAAGTCATCGTCAGCTTAAAACTTAAAACAAGGAAGAGCAGGCCGAACAACAACGCTTTTTTGGTCAAAATTGCGTATGAAGTAGTTAAAAGCGTCGTTTCTTTTTAATCGCCTGCAGTGCAAAAAAATGGTCAAAACAGGGTCTTTATATAGTGATTTGGAAGAGTACTAATTTCAATTTGGTCGAGTCAATGTATGAGGCAGAGCAGAAAACAAAACCAGTGAAACTATTGGAGTATCGATGCTACCGATAGTTTGTTTGATTTAGCAGTATATTTATGACAAACCACTTACAGGGGCGGATCTATATACAGGGGCGGATCTATATACAGGGGCGGATCTAGGATTTTCTCGAGGGATGGGGGGCGGATTTTCAAAAAATTGTCCAAAATTTTGACGACCTTTTTTTTTAGGTTGACCAAATTGATTTTTCGAGCTCTCCCAAAGCCTTTTTTTGCCCCTATTTAGGCAAAATTTTCTGCGCCGCAGGCAAATTTTTGAAAAAACAGTCAAAAAAGCCGTTTTTGGGCACTTTTTGAAAAACTTTGACAAAAAAATCGCGTTTTTTTTGGCGCGCGCTCCCCCTCAAAGTTAGTATATATTGGCGCCAAAGGCGCCTTTAGAAAAATTTAACAGTCGGTTGGCCAAAAATGGATTTCTGAAGAAGTATCAAAGGGGGGACGCTCCCTTTGTTCTTCTTTTATTCTTTTATTGTCTTTGATCGTTCCCACAAATTTTTAACATGTTTAAAGATTTGTCTCTGGAATCCAGGAACAAACAGACACAAAATTGTGCGCCTATCCAGTGCACAGTTTAGCCTCGTAGTGCAAGCCGAACTCGAAAATGTTTTTATGCTGCTCTATAGCACAGCCATAGAGCACAAACGTTCCGTCACTTTCTTGGACCAACGGAATGTTTAGTACATAGTTTTCATTATATAACAAGACCCCTTTTTAAGGAGAGCATTTTTTTGCCCTGTTTGACCCCAACTAGAGGCTATGACAAATGATTACGGGGCCAAATTGTGCATTGGATAGGCGCACACTTTTGTGTATATATGTTCCTGGATTCCAGTGACAAGCTTTTAGGCATGTTAAAATTTTGTCGGAACGATCAAAGAAAAAAGAAACAAAATAAGAAGATCAAAAAGTCGACGTCCTTATTGCGGAAACCGCTTAAATTTTACAAAACACACAATTTGGCCCCGTAATGATTCTAAAGCATCGAAGGATTACATATTAACGTAATTTGTGATCGTTTTTTTGTTCTGATCATTGAATATGAGGAAGAATTTTGTCTTCAGGTGTTTTTTAGTTTCTTTTTGTTCTTTTTGTTCTCCACGCAAAATCAGGTACCACAAAAACTGAATTGATTGAGTGATATATAATATTAAAGCCTTTTCAGTCGTGATTCATTACGAGGCCAAAATGTGCATTTTGTGGATTGCAAGCGACTTCCGCAAAAAGGATGCTCCCTTTGTTCTTCTTTTGGTTTTTATTTTCTTTGATCGATCCGACAAAATTCCTGTATGTTTAAAGACTTGTCTCCGGAGTCCGGGAACATGCAGATACAAAATTGTGCGCCTATCCAGTGCACAGTTTGGCCCCGTAATATTGGAACGACATTAAAACACTACGCTTACTAACTCAGTGTTGCGTAAAACAGGTTTGAATTGTTTTTATTTTTTCAGTATAACTTTGAGCGAATAAAACAAATGTAATAGGTTTTTAATAATTTTTTTATAAATCAAGATGAGCTATGAAAGATTTCTTATATTTTTAACAATTTTTGATTTTTATTTTACCGCTTTTTTGGGAATACGTTTTTAAAAAAAAAATTTAAAAAACTGCAAAACGTTGGGAAAGTTTTTCGAAATGTGTTGTTTCAATTTGTTCAGTTCTATGAAGTAATGAGGTGTCAAATACACCTAATTTAATTATTATCATCGAAATTATAGGTTTTACTCTCTCATCACACCACGAACAAACAACGGCGTAATTTGAATACAAACTGTTTTTTTTTGTTTTTTTTTATTGTAGTTCGAATTTTCCATGCTACTTGCACACCAGCCTGCTATCCTTGTTTCATTTCAACATCTGATAAAAAAATTGCCCAGTGTTTAAAAATCTTATTGAGTACTTTATTGAGTAAAACATAAAAAGGAATATAAATTGTGTTACATCAAAGCAATCCAAATGAACATTAATTTTCTTTTCAGTCTACATATTACCATAACATAACCTTTCTAAAAGCGTGATATTCAATTAAACTTGAGAGTAGTCCGAATTACAGAGGTCTTATTTGGTTTATCTGTTTTGAGCTGGTACCACTGAAGGGTTGTCAATCTTTCAAGAAGAGTTACATTCGCTTTTTCGTATTTCCAAATCCAGAATTCGTTGCCATCGCGCTTCGTTACGTTGAATGTAAACGCAGTACTGCTCGCAGTCTCTGTAAACTCAACAGAAGTCTTCAATTGATCAAATACTCGTTCAATTGTCACATGAAATTTGCCTTTTTCATTGACAATTTGATTGGACTTCAAAGTTCCGTTCTGATTTCGATCGTATGGAAACTCAATTACAATAGGGTTTATATGTGAGTCACCGGAGTAGTTTTGGCTATCCATGAAATGATCATTATACATTACTCGGACATTGTTCAAGTCCAGATTAGTAGCAGTTTGGCTCAGTTTCTGTGGCGTTGGATCATGAGCCTTGAAACTTGCTTGAGTTGCAGTGTATCTGGTCACAGGTTTCGATGAAATTAAAACCGTTTGTGTTAGAGCGTTTGATTTTGCGATAGTTTCGGTTGAACAACACGCATCGCGGGAAGTTTTTCCAGTGAGTAACTGATTGCCACTTCTTTTGAAATGTCCGTGGAAAAACCATTCAATTATATCGGCTTCGGGTAATTTCCCATTTCGTTGCGTAAAAACCTGAATTTCGATCCAATTCGATTCATAGGCGCATTTCGCTTTTTCAAGTTCGTCGGCCAGTTTTAGGCTTTTTTGTGCCTCTTTTTTCAGTGCAGCTATTTCTTGATTAAAATCTTTGATACGATTCCATCGCTCTTCTGTGAAATTTTCAACCTGCTGTTTCAGTATCGATCGCAAATTTATAGAAAACGGCACAAAGTTATGATCGGAGTGTTTTTCCAATTCCACGCAATTTGCACACATGGTTTCCAGACATATCTTACACCACAGCGTAACTGGACTATTTGGATGCAAGAAACAGCACAATCGATCTCCTTTAATCACTTTTGTGACTTCTTTTTGCTCTTCAATGAACTCTCTCAGTCCATACATAGGTTTCAGATCCGATATTTGCAATATGTGTTCCTTTTTACAAAGGGAGCATTTGAGGCGGCTTCCGATCTTCTGGGCTTCTAAACATGTTTTGGGAGGTCCGCAATATGAGTGACCGCAGGGTAGTTGTCGTGGGTCACTTATAACGTCAGTGCAGATGACGCACACCGGTAAATTACTGGCCAACTTGGCTGATTTCATTCGCTCTGGTGAACAACAGTTTCTCGCGTAGAAGTTGTCTTCGGCTGTTTCTTAGAAGATGATAATGGGTGTTGATAGAAATAAAAACCTCAAGTAAAAACAATACTGCTCGTGAATCAGGACAAAATCGGGAACGTTCCCACTTTAACGTTGATGAAAAGGTCTGCTATACGAAATTGATTAAAAAATCAGCAAAAATGAAAAATTAATCGATTTTTTGTTATTCAACCAAAGGAGGTTGATTATTTAAGTTAACAAGAGCGCATACAATGAGCTCCCATCAAACTATGACTAGCTTGCTGGGCGCCATCACTACCGGAGTGTCACAATATCAAAAATATTTTTTTCATGTTTTCAAATTTCTAAGTTTTAAAATGAATATTAATGGTCAAAGTAGCTTGTATTAGGGCGAAGTCCTGAATATTCCGACTGCCCTTTAAAAAATAATTAATTGTTGCCATAAAAAAAACATGCCAACAATCCTGAATTAGCAATCAAGTCCGTTGCATTCTGTTGCATGGGCAAGCTAGCAGGCAAACACCGGCAGCCTCATAACAAGGAAATCAGTATAAATAAGGGGGTCTAGAATAACAGGCCGACTGGACTTTACGGCCAAAAAAAAACATTAAAAGTTGTTCAAATTGCGAAAAATCTATTCGTTAATAAATGAAGCAATTGACACAAATAATCGTTATTCATCAACATGAAATTTGTGTGGATGACATCCGCTATTCAATCAGCCAGATTTTGAAATAGGTAATTTGTCGAGAAATGCGGAAAAGTTATGCTTGGGCTGGTTTTTCTGCAGTCTTTTTCGAAGTTTTAGGTGATAGTTTTCGACGCGAAATTTTTTATAACATCTGAAATATGGGGGTTAAAAAAACTAACTTGGCCAATTTGAGATAAATAACGCGCCATTTACCGAGTTCCAAAAACATGCGTTAGCGGCAGATTAAATCGTTCCACATTGAGTTGCGGCAAGTAATTAGGTATTATTACAAAGATGCGATAGGCTAATTAAATCCCTTTGCTTTTAAAATCCCATGTAGCGGATAAAACGAGGAACAAGATATGTAAAAAAACCGTCAATAATTTTATCCTTTTTCAATCAAAAATTCCAAATTGAATTTTAAATGCAGTGTGATCATTCAGGCTTTTGCCCTGATATTCGAGCAGTCTTGCTTTATTTCAAGTCGTTTTTAACTGCTTGAAATGTTATGTAAAACGAAGAAGACTGTTCGTATCAGGGCGAAGCCCTGAATGTTCCGACTGCCTTGTAAGGTTTATGGAGCAGTAATAACATTAAAATGTTAAATGTAAAAAAAAATGAACATTTTTTTTTCTAAAATTTGAAATGTTTTTAATGAAAAATTTCACCCCACACGCCATATAAAGTACAAAAAAGATAGATTTTGCTCCTTGTAACAAATCAATTGTGGCAAACAAACTACCTTCAACCAATTTGGAACGATTTCTAGGACGGATTAAACTCCGCTTACGCGTTAATAGCGCGAAAGATATCGCGCGTTATTTGTCCCAATTTGGCCAAATTGGCAATCTTTAAACCCCCATAACTTTACAAAAAATAATCACAGATAAAATATCTTTTAAAATTTGAGCTCAGGACAACAATTCCTTTCGAATGATATAAAAAATTTCCGTCAAAAATGGCTAGTTAAAAAGTCGAAATTTATCTATAGAAATAAAAAACCCAACCCGAGCCCAAATATTCCGTTACTTTCGTATCAAAAATCGGAATTATAAAATTGTTTTCTTAAATTTGATTGACTAATATAAGCATACAGCTTCTACCACATAACTTTTCTTGGATCAACCGTACAATCACCACCCCCTTCCTGAAGTGGCCTACCGTACGATGTCCTCACCAAGCATGTAACATTTCTGAGCATTAATTCTGTATAAAATATATATTTTACACAAACGCACAAAATGTAAATAAATTGAAAATTTTCAGTCGATCATATGTATTTTTATTGGCCAGAAAATTAGTTAAATCGAGGTTTAAATTATTTATCGATAATTGAATTTGTTTGGTAGAAGATATAATATTGTCTTCCAAGTGATCTTGAGCAACTTTGTATTTTTACTCCCCTAAATCGATTGGGAGGATAGAACGGTTGATCCTTTTTCTCTGATCAAATTGTTCAATTATGCATTTTGAACCGTTTTGTGCAAATATTTAGTTATATTAAAATACTAGCAGATTTGCAAATGATCGGCTCCAATAATTTACAATACTCTTTCAAAAAGTTTTTTTTTTAATTTCAACTGCTGTTACCTATTTGAGAGGCAAGCTGTATCAATTTACATTGCTGCATTAACTAAATTGCATCAATTCATGAAGAAAATGGCGAAAGAAAGGGTCGGCTGTGACCCAATCTCGCAACAAAATGCCGTAGACGAAGTTTATTGTTATAATTCATCAAATTTTTATTAAAATTGAAAAAAGAGGCTAACTAACAATAAACATTTCATTCTGAGAACTTAAAACGTTTCGATTGGTAATAGCAAAAATATTGTTATTGACTAGTTGCTGCTATTTTTTAATGTTAATTTGAGCTCACATGCTAAGTTTCACAGTTGTTTGTATTGCAGCATGTGTTTTTCATTTATTGTGCTAGGACAAAACACATTCATTTTGCTAAAATTGTTTAACATATGCGTATATTGATCTTTTCAATCCTAAAACCTGGAACTTGAAAACTAAATTTGACATTGAAACTGAAAGCTTGAAAAAAACTTAAACTTGAAACTTCAAGGTAAAGTTTAAAATTGAAACTGGAAACATGAAAAAAAGTTCGTTGGGGATATTCTATTGATGGAGGGACCGAATGATGAAAATTTTATAAACAGAAAATGACTTAAAGCGGCACATCAAAATTTTGCTGTCAATAATTCGTGTGAAATACAATAAAGATAATCTTTTTTTTTTCATTTTTTGAAATCGATTTTAGGTGTTTTCCAGAACCCGAGTTCGATTTTTCAATACTAAAAAAACCATGTATGTGCTCAGGGGCCGATCTAGGTTTTTCTCGTGGGGAGGGCGCATTCGTATTTTCAAAAAATTTTGGAAAACTTTGACGACTTTTTTTTGTATAGGTCGACCAAATTGATTTTCCTAGCTCTCTTAAAGCACTAAAAAAGACTGTTTTGGCAAATTTTCTGCGCGTCAGGCAAATTTTTGAAAAAACAGGTCAAAAAAGCTGAAAACAAGCTGATAGTTGAAACAAATTTTAAAAAATCAACATTTGATTTCTCCATTGGTGCGTACCCACTGAGCCGCATTCTCCCATAGCTAAAAAATTTTGTTAACAATAAGCAACAAAACAAATTATTGCTAAAAAGGCAAGTTATCACAAAGTTGAGACTACTTGGATTTGTAAAAAGTGAAGTGTCTCATCTTATTTCCATGCTAATGAGTTAGGACCGAGGTGGTTAACTCATAGAGTAATTTCGGATAGGGTACACCGTCTGCTCGTCACGCTATCTTATTTTCGGCCGGATAGATTCGTGCAACTTCTTAGTCTAATACCGATCCTAATCTTACTCTTATACTATCTAGTCTCAGGGTGTTTAACTAGTCTCTGCTAGGCTCAATAGATCTAGGGTATACTGGTTTATTGCGGCTGCTGAAGTCTTCTTGGAGAGTCAACTAATTTCTAAGTTAAATAAAAATCTCTCTGGTGCTGAAATTACAAGTAATTCCAGCACTTACAAATAAGTGGGTTGTTAGTTAGATGGATCATGATTGGTTAATATTAAATACTTTACAGTGGTAAAATATCTAATTTATCCAATCATAAAATGTAGTTTAGATCAGGTTCCACCCATCCGGGTTTTACAGAGTTTTTTAGAATAGTCTTTCTGCAATTCAAAAGATGGATGATGGACGTTGGTATTTGGCGAACATCATATTTCGTCTGGGTTCTCTTGTTAGAGAAGTTCCAGATTCAATCGTTGTGTGTTCTCATGACAACGACTGGGTTTTCGCAACAAACTCAAATCTGATTTCAGAATGGTTTGCTATGACAGGTTTTTTCGTTTCATGTAGAGAACTTCTTTGTGTTTGACCTTGTCTGGGAATGGCGTGGAGACTGTGCGTGGAGGGGATGCCTGGTTACTCGGATCTGTACGTATACTTGGACATCGAGGTGGTCATTGTTCTAGTTCAATGAAGTCCTTTTCTGCGAAGTCAAGTCGTACTCTAAATCCTTTGAGTTGTGATTGTGGGCGGCATATTGATTGTGGTTGGCCATTCTTTTTCGAGTGTAGTGGGGTCATTTTGTCTTTGGATGTTCGTCTTTGGTGTTGTATGCTGATCTATATACTGCAAGATATAATTTACATTTTATAAAATTTTTATTTGTTTAGTGTTTTAGTTATGATTTTGGTTAGTTGTTTTCACAAAAGCTTTCTGTTTTAGTTCAGTTATTTTGAAGAGTTACTCACCCTTGAGTACCTCTTATTAAAAATAGGAGTGTGGTCACAAAGCGTTGATGTAGCGCGGTGGGTTAGGCCGGCTATAGAGCATGCTCAGGACGTCCTCTCTGGTGGGTTAGGCCAGGAGTGGGAGTATGATTTCGTGCGGTTTCTGTGAGAGGTCCTGTTATGTGATAACGTTTTATGTTGGGTTTATTGTGGTTTTTCATATGTTTCGTTGGTTGTGTCCTTTTTTCAAAAATCAAATTGTTTTTGGTATGGGTTTGTCTTTCGACTTTTTTGTGTTTTATTATTTCTTTCTTAGACTTTATAATAGTCTTCAAAAGAATAAATTATCCAGTTTTAAGCTGGGTTAATCCGGTTTGGGTACCGTTGGTTTCCTTTTCTTAGTCATGCTGTTATTCTCGGCCGGATAGATTCGTGCAACTTCTTAGTCTAATACCGATCCTAATCTTACTCTTATACTATCTAGTCTCAGGGTGTTTAACTAGTCTCTGCTAGGCTCAATAGATCTAGGGTATACTGGTTTATTGCGGCTGCTGAAGTCTTCTTGGAGAGTCAACTAATTTCTAAGTTAAATAAAAATCTCTCTGGTGCTGAAATTACAAGTAATTCCAGCACTTACAAATAAGTGGGTTGTTAGTTAGATGGATCATGATTGGTTAATATTAAATACTTTACAGTGGTAAAATATCTAATTTATCCAATCATAAAATGTAGTTTAGATCAGGTTCCACCCATCCGGGTTTTACAGAGTTTTTTAGAATAGTCTTTCTGCAATTCAAAAGATGGATGATGGACGTTGGTATTTGGCGAACATCATATTTCGTCTGGGTTCTCTTGTTAGAGAAGTTCCAGATTCAATCGTTGTGTGTTCTCATGACAACGACTGGGTTTTCGCAACAAACTCAAATCTGATTTCAGAATGGTTTGCTATGACAGGTTTTTTCGTTTCATGTAGAGAACTTCTTTGTGTTTGACCTTGTCTGGGAATGGCGTGGAGACTGTGCGTGGAGGGGATGCCTGGTTACTCGGATCTGTACGTATACTTGGACATCGAGGTGGTCATTGTTCTAGTTCAATGAAGTCCTTTTCTGCGAAGTCAAGTCGTACTCTAAATCCTTTGAGTTGTGATTGTGGGCGGCATATTGATTGTGGTTGGCCATTCTTTTTCGAGTGTAGTGGGGTCATTTTGTCTTTGGATGTTCGTCTTTGGTGTTGTATGCTGATCTATATACTGCAAGATATAATTTACATTTTATAAAATTTTTATTAGTTTAGTGTTTTAGTTATGATTTTGGTTAGTTGTTTTCACAAAAGCTTTCTGTTTTAGTTCAGTTATTTTGAAGAGTTACTCACCCTTGAGTACCTCTTATTAAAAATAGGAGTGTGGTCACAAAGCGTGGATGTAGCGCGGTGGGTTAGGCCGGCTATAGAGCATGCTCAGGACGTCCTCTCTGGTGGGTTAGGCCAGGAGTGGGAGTATGATTTCGTGCGGTTTCTGTGAGAGGTCCTGTTATGTGATAACGTTTTATGTTGGGTTTATTGTGGTTTTTCATATGTTTCGTTGGTTGTGTCCTTTTTTCAAAAATCAAATTGTTTTTGGTATGGGTTTGTCTTTCGACTTTTTTGTGTTTTATTATTTCTTTCTTAGACTTTATAATAGTCTTCAAAAGAATAAATTATCCAGTTTTAAGCTGGGTTAATCCGGTTTGGGTACCGTTGGTTTCCTTTTCTTAGTCATGCTGTTATTCTATGTGTTGTGGTGTTTAGTAAGCTGCATTGGTTAGTTTTGTTTAGTATATAATTCCTTTCCAACCGGGTTAAAGGAAAGTTTGAAACTTGTTATCGTGTGTTAGAGTTGTTGAGTGTGAAAGCTTGAAACTGAAATTCATTATTTAAACAATTCTTCGTGGGCGAGCTGTGCGAGTTTGGATAGAATTCTTGTGCGAGTGAATGAAAATATCAAAAGGTTAGTACTGCATTTGCGTTTTATTAATTTACTACATAGAATTTCAATTTTATTGCTTGTTTTGGGGAAAAATTAAGTTACAAATTTTCATCATTATTAGAATTACTGCTTTTAGGGAAATAATTTATAAATTAATTTATTACATTTGTATGAATTTTATTTAATTTAGCTGGTGCAAAAGATTATTAGAGTTTGGGACAATTTGAAGAAGTTTTCTATTTTTTATTGTTCTTTTGTGTATTTTGCAGATGATCGTGAGATGAAGACTAAAAATCTAAATAAAACATGGATAAAGAATGGTTAGTGTTTTATTTTAAATTTATTAGTATATGTATAAATTAAACTTACCTGTTAGTCGTCGGGGAAAAAACCGTGGGGGAAGATGTCGTGGATTATGTCGGAATTTGTTAGTAACTTTGCTAGTATGCGAATGATGTTTTTAGTTTGAAGCAGTGGCCAAAGCAATTGAAGTGCTTTAATGGTTTTTAGTTCTTCAGTGCCAACTGCAAAATCATAAGGTGTGTTTTGGATGAGATTATATAATTTGTGGTTATATTTATTAATGTGGATGAATTCTAATATGGGGATTTCTATAGGTTGAACAAATTCATGTGGGATAAGGAAGGGTCTGGATTCTTCTGCGTTGAAGGTCTTTGTGATGGGACAAAAAATATACATTTGGGTTATGGGATCATAATTGCGAAGAATACCGTGAAGGTTAGTATCTTTGATGCAATATGTGAAGTTAAGAAAAAATGGTGATGTGTATTTAGAGTTAATAAATTGAAAACGATGGTGTGGTTGTCTTGATGGAGTGTGTAGGTTAAAGTGATTTTGTATAAAGCGGTAATATGTATATGTGTGGGTTTGTTTAGTGCGTAACATAATGTCATGTGAGCAGTGCAAATCTCGTTCATGTGGTGCAAGGAAATGAAAGGTTAGTGAAAATAATTGAAATCTTTCTTCAAAACTTTCGTAAGCTTGTGTGTCGGTTAGTGCTTCAGAAATGATGTGGTCAAATTTGTGTTTATTGATGATGAAAAAATTCCAAAAAATCCTGCAAATAGTATGCGTGCTACACTTGCTTGTCTATTTACTTGTGTGTGTATAGCGCATGTATTATAGATTCCTTTTAAAAGCGAAAAAAGAAATCCTATAAAGTTAAACATTGCGTATAAAACAGTCAATTTTTCTAAGATGTAGTAGGGCCATCCTAGAAAATCGAGAATTTCATTTTTTAGTGTAACAAAGCTAAAAATATTGATAGGTGAAATATCTTGTGGTCGGTATTTTTCACCGTTTAGATATATATAGTCTTTAATGTCTTTAAAATATCCGCTATAGTCTTGTGTATAAATATCTGCAAATCCTGCTGTTTCGGCAAGTTTGCGTAAGTTTTGGTCAATTGATTGTCTTTGTATCGTGTCCATTTGTGTTAATAATTCTTGGAATTGTTGTGTTCTAATGTGATGTTGTATATCGGATTTTGAATATATTCCAATTGATTGTAAGTCAATATTTGGGTTTCGAACAATAGCTCTAATGCTTTCAGGTGAAAGTTTTTTGAGTGAGTGCATTAATGTGGGATATGGAGTAAGAAGATAATATTTATCTTCATCAGGGTTCAGTTGAACTACATTGTGGCTATTTTCTGATCCACATGGGACTGCGGTATCCCAGAAATAGGTTCGTCTTGAAAGTGTGTCAACGAAGTGTACTTATTCTTATAAAAGATAGGGATTCTTTTAGAGCATCGTTTATCTTCAAAAACATATAGTGGTGATACTTTTTTGGTACAGGTATAAAACCATAAAATGTTTCCTTCATAATCTAAAAAATTTGATCTATTTCCTGATAGTAAATATCCTGCGTAGGGTATTTTTAATACTGCTAGTGCAAGTGATTGTAGGATTTGTGTCCTTTCTAATTCGCATAGCTGGTGAAGTGTTTCTAATTCAGATAGTGACATTTCTTGAAAAATTCGGCTAATTGTGTAGTCTAATTTCATATCTAGGTGAATATCATAGTGGATGTTACCGAAATATGTACTATTCATTAGTGATAATTCTTGTAAACGTGTGCTTCTAGTGTCATGGGGCTTTAGATGTCCACCAGGTTGATTTTTACTTTTTTGAAAATCAACTGGTATATATGATGTTTCTTCGTTCATAGGGTGACTTGTGGCGTATGGGTCGATTTTTACTTTTCCAGTGGTCATGTCGAATCCTTTTTCGTATTCAACTAATATCTCGGAGTATTGTGTTTTGTGAAGTGGATTTCTGTATTTACATGCAAGTTCTGTTTCTTGATATATTTGAAAACGTGTCAATTTATTTTCTATATTGTGTATGTTTCTAAAATTAGAACTTTGTCTTCGTGATGGATGGACTTGTTCATATGGAATTGATTGTATGAAATATTTTTCGTGAAATTTTATCATACGAGCGTGTATTTTTGCTACTTGAAATGTTGTACATGTGTCTTCGGGGAACCAAACAATTGTTGCTTGTGTTCGTGTTGTAGGGTCACAATAGCCTTGGTCGTTTTTACAAGGTAATCTAATTCCTTGATAGATCATTGTGTTGTCTGATAAATCGCGTGTGAGTTGTATTTTTTCGAGTTGTAATTTCCAATCAAAAAACATGATTTCTTGATATCCTTTATTTTTTGTGTCTGCTTTGCAGTTTGATGGGTCATTTATACCAATGTGTGGTATCCAGTGTTTATCGTGTATATCATAAGTTAATCTTCCGTGTGCGCCGTTGTATGGGTATTTTTCATCTAATTTTATATGTCCTTGATATCTTTCAAGTTCTGCTTGATGTACCGAATCTGCAAAAACTTGGAAATATACTAATTTTCTATCAGTGTTTTTATTTCTTGTGATATTGAGTCTTAGTAACTCGTTTTTACAATCTTCGGGATTGAGATGTAGAAGTCGTTCGACATTACTTTGGCAGAATGATTCGTGGTCAAGTCGGTTTTTATTTCCATTTGAGACTTGTGAACAATGTACTTTCTTTTCGGAAAATGTCGCTGTGAATTTATATCCTTTAAGTGTTGTTGCTCGGGCTTTTGAATAAAGTGTCGCTCATACATTTGTTGTTTCTATAGCTTGTGGTTCTGTTTCGCATTGTGATACTTGATTTATTGCATATTTGTGTAGTGTTTTTTGTTCGTTTTCGTCACAATTGTAATGTGTTACTAATAAATCTTGGGGTCCTGTGCGGGGGGAAGGGTTTATGTTTTCATTTGAGGTTATTAGAAAAAGGAGTTGGAGAAAAATTAAAATTTTTAGAATATACATGTGTATGACAATCCTGAGTATGGGTTATAAAATGTGATGTAACCAATTGTCTTTTTGGTATATCTGTCGTATTTGTATTTTACTTCAGTTGTTATAAATGATGGTGGTAGGGATTGAGCTGTTATATTTGGTGGATTTAATGGATAGGGATGTTGAGTAATGTTGTTTAATTTAACCGTGATTTCATATTTTAATTGTAGACTATTCTGTTGGAGTATTTGGATGTTATGAGCACGAATGTCTTCGTGAATGTCTTGTCTATATTGTAGTCTATTTAGTGCCCAGTTGTGGAGTCGGTTACTTTCTAGGTGTTGTCCAAATAATGGTGGAGGTGCTGTGAATGTATTCCAGTCTAGTCTTAAAGGAATATTTGTTGATGATTGTTCTCGATATCTAGCGTCGAGGTTATTTGGGAAATTTAAGTTAAAAGGTGGTGGTGAAATCTGGCTTATTGATGGTGTTGATGGTAGTGATAATGTTTCTGGTAGTGATGAGGATGTTGTTGTATCCGTAGAAATATCTATTGGATCATTGATTAAATTTGGTTCACCTTGTGTGAATGAATGTGTTGTCCAGTATGGTAGTCGTGATGTTTGGTTTGTAGGGTTAAAGGGATTTTCACGTATTTGTTCAGATGTTGGTGTTGAACCTAAGTAATCTGATGGTAGGCTTGAGGTGCTACGTTGTGAAAGAAGCGTAGGGGTTTCTGGTAATATACCAATGGGGTTTTCTGGTGTACTTTGTGATGGGGATTGAGGTATATCAAAGTGAACTCGGAGAGTTTGAAAATTTCTGTTTCGTCGAGGATGTATAATTTGTCTATTTATTTCGACTGTATTTTGGTTTTGACTAGGATTTCGTATTTTACTTAATTCTTGTGGTAGTGTTGGGTATAAGTTATATGTTGGTTCGCTTAGAGGTGC
Source organism: Symsagittifera roscoffensis (assembly GCF_963678635.1). NCBI lineage: Eukaryota > Metazoa > Xenacoelomorpha > Acoela > Convolutidae > Symsagittifera > Symsagittifera roscoffensis. Next base: position 24,881,768 of record NC_087068.1, on the reverse strand, counting down.
TTGTCGTTGAACTGGTTCTAGTGGTTCTGATAAGCGAGCGTGTCGTTCTTCAAAGGTATATGGGTTATCTTGAAAAGAAATTCGTGTAGATGTTTGGGGGTTTTGGGTAGTTGAAGGTGGTGTCGGGTTTTCCTGGAATGATGTCGGTGAAGACTGACTGTGTGATTGTTGGTTAGCAATTTTTGATGGTTTTTTATCTATTCTTTTAGTGAAAAAATTTATGTTTATTGTAGTATTCTTCTAGAAAAAGTATTAGGAGTATTGTTGCTAGGGCGAATGTGATAATTGCTTTCTTTATACATTTGCATATTGTCAAGATGAGGGATGATAGAAATGTTATAAAAATTACAAATAGTAAAAAAATATCTGTTCTACTAAAAATGGTTCGTATCATTTAGATAAGTTTTGTGAATCGTACCTGTGGATATAGTCAATAGCTTTTGAAAGCTGGAGGTATAGTTCAAATATGGATTAGAAAATTAAAAAAATATTGCAAAAAATGATTAAGATTATTACAAAAGATTCAAAGGTATCAAAAAGAAATATGATGAAAGGTTTAAATATTGTGAAAAAGTTTGCGAGAATGTTTAGAATTATGGTAACTGGTCGAGAGAAGAGCATTTAAGAAATGGCTTCTCGATCGAATATTTTTTCTTGTTTGAGGCAATTTTCAAGTGTGGTCGAATTATTTATTGGTTTTTTGACAAGTGGGTCGAGTTTTGTGAAAAATTGTTGGGGGCAAATTTTATGGTGATCGGGAGGTCTTCTTTGTCTTTATTTTCATTTGTCAAATGATCTTGGGTATTTTTGAGATTTTTATACTTTAGGCTAATTAAAATGGTCGTTCTTTTACTTTAGGCTAATTTAACATATTTGTTTGGGGGGTATTTGAGGTCTGAGTTGGGGAAATATTGTTGATCTTTGGTTTATTAGATAAGGGAGGGTTATGATATTATGGTGATATTTATTTTAGTTGTCAAGTTGGAATGGTTTGCTTATTTTTGACCTGGAGGTCGCAAAGTTATAGTTATAGATATGCCTGGAGTTTAATATCGTTCGTCTAGTTGATCTGTGTTAGAGTTAGAGGAGGTGACGGATTGGATGAATCCTATTGGCTAATTATGAACTAGAATCGTTGTGTATTTGTCAGCATGTTATTTTGAAAAATGAAAGTTCAAAATATTTCAGAGGTGCAAAAATTATTAAATATAAATTTAAAGCTGTTTTTGAAATTCGACTTTCTTTAATAATTTAGATTGTGGAATGAATGTTTTATAGTTTTTACGTGGTTGATTTCTAAGTCGTGATGACTCTCTATGTTCTGATTTGTCGATTTGTTCTTGAGGTATTATTTTTTCTATCATTTTTCTATTTTTTCTTTCTTTTTGTGGTGTATTTTGATCTAGCTTTTTTGTATTATTTTTTGTTGTAGTTGATTTTTTATTTTGGTTTTCGAGGTGAATGTCATGTTGTTCCTTTGTTTTATTTTCCGTATGTGGATAATTTTGAATAATTTTTAAACCTGTGAAAGAATATAATTGAGTTAGTTCGCGTAGTGCGTACTCTTTTGGGTAATAAGGTAATAGGTTGTTTCGGTGTTGAACAATTTCTTTTTTGTCTGAGTCAGTAATTTTATATGTGACATCAGTGGGTTTGGCAATTATTTGGTATGGTCCTTTACGAAGGGGTTTTAGTTTTTTTGAGATTCCTTTTTGAGTGTTAAAATTGGGTATTAAAACAAATGTTCCAATTTTTAAATCGGAGGCTGGTGTAAAGCGTGAATTTATTTGTTCATTTATGTTTTGTCTTTGTAACAACTTTTTTGTTACTTTTTGGTAAATTTCATTGTGTTTTTTATCTCTGTTTAAAATCCATTCGGTGTGTGTACCGGAGGCTAATTTAAGAATTTGTGGGTGATAAAAATGATCTTCATCGTGTGTATGTAAAGGTAAGTTGTAACAAATTGATTCTTTATTCGGTTGACAATAACTTTGTGCATTTTTATGAGAGTTTGCTGTAAACATAATCGGTTTGCGTGGCTTTTGATTAAAAACCATTTCATATGGTGACATTCCTAGAGTTGTCGTGATTTGTGAATTATATGCTAAGGGAAATAGTTTTACATCTGCTGACCATTCGGTATATCTTGTATCATTTCCATTGATGATACATCTAAGATATTCTTGTAGTGAACGGTTCATACTTTCGACTAAGCCGTTTGTCCAAGGTGCGTGAGATGTACGTGGTTTATGTTTGATGTTATATAGATGACATAGTGTGATGATTTCATTATTTATGAATTCTGTACCGTTATCTGTAACTAGAATTTCTGGTAGTCCGAATTTGGCTATCCAGTGTTCATATAGTGTTGTGTAAGCATAATAAGCGTTACAATGTGGTACTGGGTTAAGTGCTACATAATGTGTAAACGCGTCAACAATTACCATAATGTAGGAGTTTCCTTCGGATGAGGGTGAAATTGGTCCTTTTGTATCAAATGAAATACGGTGGTTAAAGTACAAACTTTGTCCTTTAAAATCTTGTTTTTGTGCTATTTGTTTTTGATTTGGATAAGGTTTATTTGGCTGACATACTATACAATCATTGCATAGTACTTTTATCCAAATTGGTGCATTCGGAAAATAAAAGTTTTGTATGAAATTTGAATATGTTTTCTCTGATCCAGAGTGTCCTTTAATGTTTTGTGTATGTGAAATAATAAAAGCTATAAGAATCATACTTAGAGGGAGACAGGGAACTGTAGATTCATTTAAGTTGTATTCTAGAAGGTCTGTGTTTTCGTTAATTGTTGTATTATTGAATTTTCGAAAATATCGGAGGAGTGTTTTATTTCCTAAAATAGTTGTATCTGCCTTGACGGGTTTAGTTTTATATTTGTGCCATGATTTTAGTTGTCTAATTACTGGGTCAAGATTTTGATATTCTTTCAAAGTATTAGTTGTAATTTTATCTGTTGGGGGGAGAAAAATGTTTTCTATTTCTAATTTAGATAAAGGAATTGTATCAAGTGGGTCATGGAGGTCAAATACTTGATTTATTGTGTATTTTGAACCGTTTGTGTGTGGTCCTGATAAATTTATTTTATCAGTTAGGTTTTCTTTTTCAATTAATGGAAAAAGGTCTTTTTTATGCGAGTGTTGTTTTACTTTTTTTGGTTGGGTGTTATTTTTTATCCATTGTGAGTATGGAATTGGTTTGAAAGTTGATGTTCCAAGTAGATCAACTTCGTAGTGATTATTTTGGCAATCTAAATAGAGTGGGAAGTGTTGTAGATTGTTTATCTGTGATTGTTCAACGTCAGTTTTTACTGCATATTTGCATTCTAGTCGGGGTGATGTTTCGTTTTCTGCAAGGTAGAATTTTATATTTTTGGGTATTTCAACTGTAGTTTTACGTGTAAGTAATTCAGGTGGTGTATTTCGACTTAATGTGTCTGGTAATGCAAGATTTTTTCCTGCTGTCCAAACTATATGTAAGTTTGGGAATTTCATTAGAATTAGTTGAAATCTATAAACTCGGTGATTTGGATTAGATTTATGTGTAAAGAGAAAAATGAATGGTTTGTGATCTGTGAAAAGAACTGTAGGATGTTTTGATCCAAGTATCAGAAATTCATATTCTGTTAGTGTATATATTATAGCTGTACACTCTCTCATTAGAGTTGAGAGTCGTAACTCTGCTTGAGTGAATAATTGAGAATTTGCTGATATAAGATTCATTTTGTTTGTGCCATTGTGTGATTGTAATAATGCTGCGCCGATGCCAAAATTCGAAGCATCGCACATTGCATAGAATGGTTGATTTGGATCTGGAATTGTATTCGAAATTTGTTCAGTTAGGAGTTTTTTAATTTCTTCAAATCGTGCTTGATGTTCTGTGTTCCATTCAAAATTATTTTGTTGTCTAAGTATATTATAAAATGGTCTTAGGTATAATTGCATTTTATAGACATATTTACTTAAAAAATTTAACATTCCAAGGAATTCTTGGATTTTCTTTTTGTTTGTTGGTGGTTGGAGTTTTTGAATAGCATCAATGCGTGATTTTAATGGGGTGATTGTTTTTCTTTCTATATTATGTCCTAAGAATTTAACTCGTGTTAAAAAGAAGTGTGATTTATCGGGGGCGGCCTTCAGATTTTCGTTCTGAATTATTTTGTGATAGTGTTCTAAAACATTGAACATTTCTTCTTTTGTCTGTGATTGCATAAAAACATCGTCTAAATAAGTGATTGCGTTTTTCTTGAGTATTAGTGGTCTAAAAATTTTGCTCATAAAAGCTGAAAATGCTGCTGGTCCTATGGATATTCCATAGAATAGGCGGTTGAATTCTAATTGCCGATTTCCAATAACAAATTGTGTTAAGCGTCGCGATTGTTCATCTAGTGGCATTTGATTATATGCACTATTCATATCTGCGGTTGTAAAGTATTTTCCGTTTATTTTTGTTAAAATAACTTGTATTGGTTCAATAGGCCAATTGCATTTTGATTCGTCTATTAGTGAATTAAGGTATCTAGCGTCTAGAACTATTTTTAATGATTCTCCTTTTGCTAGGATGATAACAGGGTTGCGAAATGTGTTACCCTTTGGTTGTTCTTCTTTGTTTACCGGTGAGATTATATTGTATTGTTCTAAAATATCAAGTAATCTGTTCACTTTATCGTGTAAATGAATTGGTACTTTACTTGCTCTTTGTTTTTTGAAAACTGCGTCAGGTTTTAATGGGAGATGTAGTGATGAACTGATTTTGCCAACATCAAATTTAGATGTTGCATAGACTGATGAATATTTTATTAGCTGTTTGGCTAATTTATCAAATTCGTCTTGTGTTATTTGTGAATGTTGAAAGTTAAACATTGTTAAAAACTTCTGTTGAGTCTCTGTGTAGTTACTTATGTTGAATGTAGGTTTGAAATATGGAATTTTGTGAAATAATCTGTATTTCTTTTTTCATTACTTATTATTTTATTTATGGATAATTCTTCATTAAGAATTGTAGATTGACAAATATCTAATAATTGGAGTATATTATTTACGCGGTATGCTTTTTCATGTATTGGTGATATCGTAGCGTTGGTTTCACAATAGCCTAAAAGTCCTAAAGGCAATGTTACTTGATAGGGCGTATTGTTGTATACATGTAGAGAAATAATATCTGAATTCGAGTTTTTCAAATATTTTATGGATGAAATTGTGATTTTGAAAATTTTATGGATAGGTTTGAATTCAAAATCTGACATATAGAGTTGTTGTTTGTTTTGTTTTTTATCATATTGGTGAACTTGTTTTATTGAAAAATTATATATGTTTCCTGATAGTGGTTTCAGGTGTTTTCTTTGTTGATTATATATCGGATAAAATTTTGAAAAGAATGGTGGTTGTTTATTTAATCTTTGAAAAAATGTTAGGGATGTGTCTTTAGTTTTTGTGTATTTATCTTTGATTAGTATTTTACTATTCAAAATGTTGATTGTTGGTATTTATTTAGAGATAAATGGTATTCCAATGATATTGTGTTTAATATCAGTGATATGGAATATTTGTTTAAATGGTTTATTTAAAATTTTATTTTGTTCTATTGTTCTTGTGGTGAGAAGAAATAATTGAATTTTTCCATAGTTTACTAATGTTGATCCTTGTGCTGTTGCTAGTTTACTGGATGTTTCAAAGGGCGTTAGCTTTGGGTGTAGTGATTTTATCTCATTCCATGTGGGAATGTTTATTATGTTTGATTCTGCTCCTGAATCAATTAAAAAATCAATTTCAAGATCTGGTGGTTGAAGTTCTTTGCTTCTTGGACTTTCTAAAAGAAATGGTATTGTCCAAATTTTTTCTTTGGGTTGTTCTTTTTGTATATTTTGATAGATGTGATTTGTATTCAAGCATTTTGTTTTATTATTTTCATTGGATTGATTTGTAGTGTTAATTTCGTTAGTTTCTTGTGCCGTTTGTGTAGAATGGATGGGTTCAATATAATAATTGTGAAGGAGTTCTAATTGATTTTCGTATATATGTGATGAAAAAGGTTGTTCATATATAATAGGTTCGTAGTCATTTTCGATTGCTATCATATTTATGGAGGTAGTGTTTTCTGTATCACTTTCTGAATCTGATGATTCACAGTTTATTTGATTTAGTTGTAGTTCGTTATTTCCTGTGTCGTCAATACCTGGGGGGTCTGATGTTGTTTCTGGGTTTGATTGTACTTGATTAATATTTCTTTGATGTTTAGGTGTACTACTTCTGTGGCGATTGTTAGAATTTTTATAATGGTTATTATTCCTGTGTGGTGATTGGGAATAATTTCTATAACGATTATTATAACTTGAATGTCGATTTTGTGAATTATTTCGTGATCGGTTTTGATAATTATTGTTTGTTCTGTTATAGTTTGATCTATTATATGAGTTATTCCTTGATCGATTATTCGGGTAATTCTGGTTTCGGTTGTTTGAATAACTTCTATTCCGATTATTGGAGTAGTTTCTATTTCTATTGTATGATGAGTTTTGTGATTGATTGTTTGGATAGTAATTATTTCTTGATTGGGAATTAGATCTAGAAACAAATTGTGTTGTATTTGAATTTGATCTGGAGTAGTTATTTCGACTATGTGGTCTATTGTAATGATTTTGTGACGAATTTTGTGTATTTCTTCGTTCTGGTGATCTTCCTCTATAACTTGAGTTATATGGTGATTGATTTCTCGTGTAGTTGGTATTGTTCGGGAGTGGTTTTCCTGAACTGTTGTTGCTGTATACATTTTTGTTTGGTAGATTTTGATCTTTCTTCATGTATTGATAGAATGATTTATTCGGTTCTTTATATTTTTGAGGTTTGTTTTGATTGTCCTGTTGTTTTTGTCTACATTCAGAAATACTATGTCCGTATCGTCGGCAATAATTACACCATTTTTTGAAAGATGGTTTGCCTTTAAACTTTGGGTGTTTTTCATAAATATTGAGTATTTCAGTGATTTTTTCAACGAGGTCTGTATCTGAATCCTGTATATTATTGATATTTGTGGTATTTGTTTCAATTCGATTAACATATTGTAATTTCAGATTTTCTGTTTCTTCAAGTTTCATTGTGATTTCTGCTTGCTCTAGCTTGTCTACTAGTTTTCGAAAATCTAAATCGGGCTCTCGAATTGAGGAGGGATGGGATGCTCTCTTTTTTATTGCTATTTTCCTTAATTGAGGTGTTAAGGTCATCATTAAGATTTCTGTCATTTTTGTGTTTTTATAATCGTGTTTATTTAATGAATATGCTTTTCGAACTAGTGTTTCGATACGTACTGCTAATTGTTTGATGGTTTCATTTGGTAATCTGCGAATTTCATTACATAAAACTCTTTGTTGTTGTTTATTTCTTTCGGAGTCAAACATTTTTGAAAATTCTTGTGTAAATCTCTTCCAATTTGATTTTATTTCTATAGGCAATACTGAAAACCATTTTTGGGCTGCGCCGTCTAGGGTTGTCTGTATCAACGCTGTGCGTCGATGTATCCAGTTTTGATGTAGTGGCGTATTAATTGGTTCAGGTCCTATAGTTAAAATTAAATTTGCTGTTACTGCATTTAAATAATCTTCTACAGAATATTCAGGGTCTGTTCCTGTGAATACCATTAATGGTTTGTTTGATGTTATTGATGATCCACCCATAAGGTATGGATTCATTGTCATTTGTAATGATTCTGCTGCATTTGGCATTTGTGAAAAATTGGAAAGTTGATTTTTTGTTATTTCGTGTTGTTGAAGATAATATGGAAGTGGTATTTCATTTTGCATTTGTGTTGGTTGATATGAGTGTGTAATCATTGGGTTTTGTGGCTGAATTGGTTGAAAAGATTGTGTATTAATTGGGTTTTGCATTTGTATTGGTTGTTGATTTTGTGTATCTATCTGGTGTGGAGAAAAATTTCTATGATGTGTATATGGTTTCTGCATTCCTTGTCCGCGATATTCTTGGGTATATGGTGCAAATATATCTGGTTGTAAATGATCATCATCAGAGGATAGGTAATCCGTTTGATGAGGTGCTTGTTTTTTATTTTTATTCTGTTGAAAGAATGGGTAATTTTCACTATGATCCAGTGGAGGATGTGGATTAGCTTGAAAATTTACTGAATTGGTTGTTGCCATTGGATTATTCCAATATCGAGATCTGATTTGATTATTATTATTATTTCGTGGAGGATAGTTTGTTTTTGATGAATGTGTATAATTATAATTATGTTCCGCAAAATTGTTTCTTGTGAATGTTCTACGTGTTTTTGACGGTATTGTCATGGGTCTATATGTTTGGTAATCCATTTGTGAATATTTTGGAGCAACCGAAGGTTTAACGGTTGATTGTAAGGTTACCTGTGCTAGCGAAGTGTTTGTATTTCTTGGTGTTGTTAAATTTGGACGTATTGGTGAAATACTTTGTTGTGTAGTTGTTGTTGTTTGGACAATTTCTTCATTTATGAAGTGTGATGGTGTCTGAATATCTTGTTGAGTGAGATTTCTAGTTCCATTAAGGTTTTCATTGTGTATGACGGTCGAATTTAAACTGTTATTTCGAGTATCAGGTAAAAATGTATTGTAGTTTAATGGTGTTGCGTCAATGGTTAATGGTACTACTCTTACATAATCTCTTATATAAGATATTGTACTTATTGCTTGGCTTGCAATTGATTGTGGGATATTTATAAATGCATAATGAGACCATTCGGGGTCCCAAACGTAGTCTGACTGTTCTGTGATGGCGGTATCATCGTTTGAATTTTGAGGTCTAAAATTTTTTCTTGCTTGTGAAATTAAATCTATATTTTGTGTGAAATAATCTATTATAAACCATGCCAAAATTTTTTGTAAGTCATGTTTTGTATGTTGTGAAACATCATCTTTGGTGAAATTTTCTTTAATTGTATGTAGAAAAGTTGAAAATAGTGTGATTTCATGTCGTACCTTTATATGTTTGGATGTCTATGTCGGTGAGACATTTGAGATTGGGATTTCGTTTTCTAATATTGAGATATAACTATATATTATTGCAAAAACTTCATTAGTAAATATGGAGTTTGCTCTTTGTGAGTTATGATATTGTATGCTTTTTATATATTCTGAGAATACTTTTGAAAATTCTAAATCAAGGTCGTCTGTTTGAATTACATATTTGCGGTGATTCGGGTTTGGTAAGGTGAATTCTATGGTGTAGAATCCGTAGTGTTGTGTCAAATAACATATATCTTTCAGATAGTGATCAATAATTTGTCTTTTAATGTTTACATCGGGGAACTCTGCTTTACATGGGCTGATTCCGGGTTCAAATAAATTTAGTAGTAAATTCTTGCAAAGTATATGCTGTCCTCTATCAGTGGGTGCATCTACGAGGAAGGGGAAGATATCGTCATCATCTGGACTATCTTCATTTGGAGTGTGTGTTTGGCTCATTTTTTTGTTTAATGACTGTTAATAGGTAATTATCGATGTGTCTAATTGGTTGATTCCAGTTGTATAAATGTACTGGTTTGTGTTTATATTGCTTTTTTATTCGTCTTTTTCCTCTTTTTGATGAATTTGAAGTTGTTTCTGAGTCAGAAAAATATAATTGATCGTGTATGGGGCAATTTTTGTCTATAGATTCTTTTAAATTATAGAGTTCGTCTAAATTGCAGGCTTCTGATTCTGAAAATGCGTTTCTATTTTTGGAAAATCTTTTTCGTGTTATTTGTCTTTGTTTAGTTATTATTTTTCTTTTTAGTGTTTGTCGTTTTGTTCTAATATATCCAACTGTTTGTGTGTGAGGTGTGATTACAAGGTCGTATTTTTTGTTTTCTATTTCACAGTTGTGCAAAACGATTGTTTGTTTGTTTCCTAGATTTTTAAATGACATAAGGTTTAGGATGACGGATGCAAAAAGTTGTTAGATGATTTCTATTTTCTTAAATTGTTAGTCCTTACGATTTTTTGGTTAGCTTAACCTGGGTCTATTTGTTCAGGGTTGGAGAGAAAAGTATATCGATTCCGAAGAATGATTTTTACTTTCTCGTGGCTAGTATAAGCTAAGGTGTTAACTTACTTAATCTTACTTAGGGGTAGTGATTGTGTTCAAGGGTTGGAGAATAGTAAATCGATCCACAAGGTTCAGGTATAATTAGAACGCGAGTAGTTCGTTAGATACTATTTTAAACTTACTAAGTCTACGATTTATCCTGGGTCTTGATAAGAGGAGGGTTCAAGTGAAGGATGAATAACCGAAGTTTTTCACTGTTTATCTTAATTTGAATGGTTAGTTTTGTTGAAAAATTTCTATTAGTCTTGGGTTTTTTGAAAGGGTTGGATAGTGAATTGACGTTTGAGGTCGTTAGACACTAGCTAAGTGGGTGGGGGAGAACAAAATTGTTCTTTTTGATCCAAGGATAGGCCTTGATGATCAAGTTTAAATTTTAACTGAATAAAAAATGAATTAAGATCCAAGGATAAGCCTTGATGATCTGATTTGAAAATTAAGTGAATTTAAGTTTAAAATGGTTTAAATTTGTTTAAGGAAAAGATTTAGTGTTTTAATGATATTAGTGAGTTTATGATTGCTGTTATGTTTTAGGTGATGAAGCTGGGACAATTGGATAATTTATGATTACTAACAGTTTATTGTCATGCTACTAATTTTTGTTTTGATTTTCAATAAATATTTTCCAAATATGTTTTATAGAATACTGCAGAATTTTAGGAGAACGATCTGAGGTCTTTTTATCAATCGTTATTGTATATTAATATTTTGTTTAGCGCCTGAAATGATCATGAAGATTGACTTCAAGATTTAAGTTTGCAAATGAAAATCTAAATTCATTGCTAATAAGATTCTAAATATAAAGGTTTGTGTTGGCTTTTGCCGTACTATCATATAACTATTTGGTAAGTTTCTACTTTGTCGTATGTCGTCTCTGGTTCGAGGTCTTCTTCCAATTCCGGGTAATTCTCTTATCGTTCGGAATATTGGCTTTGATCTATTGAGTCGTAGAGACATTTCGATTAAATTATCGTCGTGTAACATTTTAAAAATGTTTTGTCTAATTTCTAATCTATTTTTGGTTAATTCTAAGCTATTAAGGTCTTGTTCGAGACTTATGGTCGCACCAGATGAGTTAGGACCGAGGTGGTTAACTCATAGAGTAATTTCGGATAGGGTACACCGTCTGCTCGTCACGCTATCTTATTTTCGGCCGGATAGATTCGTGCAACTTCTTAGTCTAATACCGATCCTAATCTTACTCTTATACTATCTAGTCTCAGGGTGTTTAACTAGTCTCTGCTTGGCTCAATAGATCTAGGGTATACTGGTTTATTGCGGCTGCTGAAGTCTTCTTGGAGAGTCAACTAATTTCTAAGTTAAATTCAAATCTCTCTGGTGCTGAAATTACAAGTAATTCCAGCACTTACAAATAAGTGGGTTGTTAGTTAGATGGATCATGATTGGTTAATATTAAATACTTTACAGTGGTAAAATATCTAATTTATCCAATCATAAAATGTAGTATAGATCAGGTTCCACTAAGCTAACAAAAAACCCAACAGACTGCATTATTTTTATGTACCAGCTTTGCTTTCATGGATTTAGATAGAAATAAATTTAAAACTACTTTGATGACGCAATGTTTTTTTTTCGGCCATCCGGGAACGAAATTTCGGCCATCCGGTTTTTTCAGCTATCCAGTAATTAAAACAAAAACAGCAGTAATGAATTAGTGTTTTGAGAGGGCCGCGGGGACCAGAGGCTAAAAAAATGTACAATACATCATTTCAATTTGCCTCGCAGAAGTTTTTTTCGAACATAAGATCTTTTTAGTTTTTGGTATAATTAAAAAAACGTTGAATAATGAAATTTTTCAATAAAAACAAAAATTGTTTTTCGGCTATCCACGAAAAATTTTTTTCCAGCTATCCAACTATTTGGCTCTGTGACGCCAGCACCAAAAACTCAATTTTAAACTTGAAACTCGAAGCAAAATCAAGGTTGAAATCCAAGTTGGAAATCAAGGTTGGATTTGAACTCGAAAACTGAGAACGGAAAGTGAGACTCCGAACTTGAATTCTAACTTGAGATTGAAACCGAAACTTGAAATTTGATTCTTAAAATTCAAGTTGAGACTAATTTGAAACCTAAACTTTGACCCCCAATTAATTGAAGTCACGGAAATTTAACGCTCAGCGTAGTTTTTCAGACGAAATTCCGTTTTTCGCGGAGTATAATTTTGCTGTTTATGTTTGCCGATTTAGGATAAGTTTCGCAATCAATTTGGATTTTTGAACCCCTAAGTGGGCAGAAAACATGAAGTTAATCCGGCGCAGAAAAAACGTTACACTTTCTTTTGAAGCAAGGCATTTGACTTAATTGATGTTTTAGACGCAAAAAAAACTTTTGTTTTTAACACGGCAAATGAGGAAAAAACATTTTTTACCAAATGAAAAATTCAAACTTAACTTTTTTAAAGTGTATTCAGAACATACAGCGCCTCGCCTTGATATGATTTGCTTTGAAATCAGGTCTATTTTTTCCGGAGCAGGTTTCAAAAGGTGTCATCATATTAAAGTTCCGACCGTTGAAAAGTGAGGAACTTTGTATTTGGGTGTCTTAGCTCCTTTTGCTTACTTTTCATATTAATTGTTTTCTACGGAAAACCAGGTACCACAAACAACCATGAAATATGCTTGATATATCATATTAAAACTATTTTTAGTTGTGATTCGAACGACATTAAAATTTTTCTAAAAAGAATCCCGGTGTCGAGAAAAACCGGTTTTATATTTGAAATTTTTCGTCTAGTTTCGAGCGAGCAAGTAAAGCGGGCGAGCAGGTTTTTAATAGAAGGATAGTCGAAAACTAGTAGTAAATAAGTCATCAATTTTATTCGAGAACTGAAAAAATTAGTAAAATTGTTTGTTTTTAAGTTTTTTAGCGACGTTTGTAAATTTTCTAGGATGCGCTTGCAATTAGCGAGCGTTATCAAACCGGAAAAATTTTTTGGGTTAACAGCTAGTTTCACAAAATCCAGACGTTAATTCGATCATGAGGCAAAAAGGTAACGCTTATTCCTATAAAGACAAAAATCAGTGGTTAGAAACCGGCCAGAACTGTTTTTTTTTCGTAAACGAAAAACTGTTCGCGCGTCAAAAAAAACTTCGTCAGACTTTTGCTTTCTTTGTCAAATTAGCTACCGCAGCACTAATTATGCCGAAAATATGGACAATTTTTAATAGATTTATGAAACGTTTCAGTGTGATCTGGTTTTGGGCAAGTAATTGAGTTCCAAGAAAATTTTTCCAAATTTTTAAGAATTTTTGAAATTTTTTTCAAACTGAGTAAAAAGGAGGTCTGCACTATTTTTTTCAACTACGAAGGTCTCCAATATTCAGCAAAAAAGGACAAAATAAATCTCAAAAATTTTTTGATTAACATCGTTTGAGATTAATCCAATCATACAATGTAAACGTGGGGGAATTCACAATATCTCTAGGCCGGCTTTTCTCACTCGCTATCGTCCTTCGCACCGCCGCGATATGTTCCCTTTAGTACTGGGGTCAGTGGGGCAACCGATTCCCGGTACTGTTTACAATCGCAAAAGGGTTGATTTGGTGGTTGGCTTCTCTGTATCGTACTATGCTGCTTGCCCCGTGATCTGTGCTCTTCCGACTGTATCTCACTCGTCAATCAATAGTCGATCGCAACAACAATTCCAATAATAAGAATGAATTAAGAAATAAGTATAACCAAATACAGAGTAGCCTATAAATGGCTGGAATATAAATTATTCAATCAGTCAATGGAATGGGTCCGCGATTACTATTATTTAACCCCCTGCTTTCTGCAGTTCAATTAACACCTTACTATTAACTAACTAACTAACGTTCTTCTCGAGAACTTCTTTCAATATCGATCGTTCAACAACGATCCCACTATCCTCTAGATAGCCTAACTTGTATCCACTAACTAACTTAATCACGTTGACAAGTCTTCCAACTTGTTCGCACTTTACTTTGAGAATAAAGCGACTACCTTAGCTTGTAGCCCCAAATTGTCCTCACTAACTCAATGAGATACGACTTATTAACAATAAACTCTAAATCGTTCTGGTTCGTAAAGGTCGGTCCGAAGCATCCGCGCCTTATGTCTATTTACTCTTAGTTTTAGTTAGGGATCCGTCATTCCGTACAAGTCTTGACATTTACCTATGTACCTCCTACGCAGCGTTCCAGCCCATAAATTCCGCATGATCACATTATTTAAATGCCAAGTTCAAAATGCCAACCAAAGCTATGCTAAACAAACAACAAATGCAACTTCAACTTAATTCAAGCTATATTTACATATCAAAATGCCCAAGGACTTTATTTAATTTGCCCGTATCTTTTCCTTTTTCCCGTGACTAGGACAATTTCCCAGTGAACTTAATTTCCCGTTCATCATAATCCGAAAATTCCCATACGTAACCTATTCAAATTTCAACCTGATCGACCTTCAGGGTAAGCCGTTCCCTTAACTGGGGTCCAATTGAGCCAATCAAACACCCCACGAAGCCAATGGAATATCCTGTACATTCCTAACATTCAGATTATTTAATTCCTCTATTCCCGCGTTTAAACTGCCTAAATAATATGCGACTACTTTTCTGTGCCATTGACGCATTTCTATTAATAGTTCAATCACCAAGTTAAATTGAACCCAATGTTTGTTTAGCTAACTCTTAATAATTCCAAAATATACCACTTTACATTAAACCAAGATATTCCATCGAATTCAGGGAAATGCCTAAACAAATTCCCATACCTACTAATCACCGCCCAAGATCCACAAAATAGCTCCATTACCCTTCCTGATTACCAAACATATGATTTGGGTTATTTTCCGGTGCTAAATTTAAGGGTTTTGGGGCTAAAAAACGTAAAAGGTCAAACAAAGGTCATCCCGGGGTCACCCGGGGTCAAATCTCCCATAATCAGTTTGAGGTCACATACGGGTCATACCTACCAAGTTTCATTCATATCCGACAAACACTTCCCGAGTTATCCCATTTTAAGGTCCATTATCACTTTTCCTGGAAAAGTTCAATTAGCACCGGAAAGGTCAACTGGGAACTAAGACTTACAGGGATCCTTTTTACCGGGGTGGGCCCTACTACACATAAGTACCCTAAAATCGATATGCCCTCGCGCATTATTTTTCATAATCCAAGGGGTGATTTTCCCAAGTGCTAATAGCCCGTGCCATTATCGCCCAATCGGGTCATCATCCTAACATACGATATACCATGTCACTATCTATCATCCCTGTAAGTTTCAGCTCCCCGGGGTCCTTGGGGGTCGAGAAATAGCCTCTGGAAGTTGGGTGGGGGTTTGTTTGTTTAGGGCATTAATCGGTCCGGGGTGACCTTGGAGTTCCGAAACTTCAGACTTAAGCTTACCTCATCCAGGGCTACTACATACCTAAAAATGAGCTCAATCGGATCAGTAGTTAAGGATTTCCGGTGGGGCCATTTGCGCTTCTGGGAACCGGTATCACTCGGCCCCAGGGGGTCGGGTGGGTCCGGCTCCTTGCATGCCCGGGTCAAATCATCTCTAGTATTACCCCATTAAATTTCATAAAGTCCGCCCCAGTAGTTCCCGAGTTGGGGGGGGGGGGGGGTTGTTCGGATCTATTCCATTACCTATTTTCCCAAAGGAGGGGGATTAATTCCAAGAACTTAAGCAAATACAAGTTTAATTCAATCTTAACTTGATGACGAATCAGTCTTACGCTCAGGTTACTATATCATGTAATACAGTAGAATCACCAATTCTACATACAATATCAGCAGCGTATGTTAGTTTTCTGGCCCCATATCTTTAAAAAGCTACAGAAAACACGACACAACCAAAAAAAATTAATGACAATTGTTTGTTGTGCAAAAAGACCGGCCCAAATTTTGGTTAAACTGTTTTTATTTAGCATCTAATGTTGCCAGCTCAAATGTTAGATCCTTATTTGTCGAGAAATAACTGGATCAAGGTCGGATTTAGGGAGGGCGGAAGCGGACGCTTCGCTCCCCCCCCCCCCCCCCCATCTCAGAAATTCGACCCCCTGCCGACCCAAAAGGTCCCCTTTTGTGCTACTTTAGAATAATCGTTTTTGGCGATGGACCTTTAAATTTGTCAAAAGGCGTCTTCGCGGTGCAGAAAAATTGGTCGAAATGGGGTCTTTATAGTGATTTGGGAGAGCTCAGAAAATCAATTTGGTCGACCTTAGGAAAAAAAAAAGTCGACAAAATTTTCACACTTTTTGAAAATCCACCCCCCTACACTCGAGAAAATCTCAGATCCACGCCTGATCAAGTCAACACTGTAATCGCTCTTTTACTTTTTTTGTTTGCTGTGTATCAAAAAATGTAAAATAATTGTCTCGTGACTACTTTTTTTGCCCTGAAAAAGCTCAATCGATATTTAGAGTTTTTTCTTTCAAATAGAACTGGAGTTTTTGGCATTAAACTTTTTAATCAATTTTACAGCGATTGATGTAGCAATACGATATTGTTCTCCCACTTTCGATGAAAGTGACAGAAAACTTGCGTTCGGGGTTCATCCAAACAAAGTTTGTAACTACTCAACTAACTACTTTTGATGAAATATATTTAAGCTTTAAATCAAAATTGATCC
Source organism: Symsagittifera roscoffensis (assembly GCF_963678635.1). NCBI lineage: Eukaryota > Metazoa > Xenacoelomorpha > Acoela > Convolutidae > Symsagittifera > Symsagittifera roscoffensis. Next base: position 24,865,069 of record NC_087068.1, on the reverse strand, counting down.
AAATATTACTAGGGTAATGGGGTAAAAAAACCGCTCATTTAATCAATTTTGGATAATCAAATCAAGCACAAAAATTCCAATTTTTATTAAACATTGCGTTTCATTTCAGAACATAATCTGAAGTTGAAGTTAGGCAGGCTAAATGCTCCAATTTTATGTCAAAAGCAGCAAATTTTATTGATTTGTGCTTAAGTTGGAGCGTAAGAGAACCTTTCGAAAAAAATGTACCTAAATCTTTTTCAGCCACATTTGAACGACCGCTGAAAAAATTGAGACTGCGCCTTGATACAAGCCAACTTGTTCTTATTTGTATTGCAATAAAGTAGTGTGCGTATGAGCAAACAGTATGCTGATTGCTTAATATTAACCAATTGTTGATCTATCTTATGATCACAAATACCCGACATCACCTACCATTTTTGTTCCGACTTTCGATACGAAAGTAACGGAATATTTGTGCTCGGGGTGGGTTTTTTTTGCTTCAGACAAATTTCGACTTTTTAACTAGCCCTTTTTGACGGAATTTTTTTATATCATTCGAAAACCATTGTTGTCCTGAACTTAAATTTGAGAAGATATTTCACCTGTGATCATTTTTCGTAAAGTTATGAGGGTTAAAAATTGCCATTTTGGCCATTTTTTACCAATTTGGGACAATTAACGCGCGATATAACTCGCGCCATTAACGCGTAAGCGGAGAATTAATCCGTCTTATAAATCGTTCCAAACTGGTTGAAAGAAGCTTATTTGCCATAATTGATTTGTTACAAGGAACGAAATCTATGTTTTTGTACTTTATATGGCGTGTGGGGGGATGAGTTTCATAAAAAATTTCAAGTTTCGGAAAAAAAAATTTCATTTTTTTTGGAACCTGATCTAAACTACATTTTATAATTGGATAAATTGGATATTTTACCACTGTAAAATATTTAATATTAAGTAATATTAACCAATCATAATCCATCTAACTAACAACCCACTTATTTGTAAGTGCTGAAAACACTTGTAATTTCAGCACCAGAGAGATTTGAATTTAACTTAGAAATTAGTTGCCTCTCCAAGAGAACTTCAGCAGTAAAATATTTAATATTAAGTAATATTAACCAATCATAATCCATCTAACTAACAACCCACTTATTTGTAAGTGCTGAAAATACTTGTAATTTCAGCACCAGAGAGATTTGAATTTAACTTAGAAATTAGTTGCCTCTCCAAGAGAACTTCAGCAGTTGCAATAAGCCAGTATACTCTAGATCTATTGAGCCTAGCAGAGCCTAGTTAAACACCCTGAGACTAGTAGATATAAGAGTAAGATTAGGATCGGTATTAGACTAAGAAGTTGCACGAATCTATCCGGCCGAAAATAAGATAGCGTGACGAGCAGACGGTGTACCCTAACCGAAATTACTCTATGAGTTAACCACATCGGTCATAACTCATCTGGTGCGACCATAAGTCTCAAATAAGACCTTAATAGCTTAGAATTAACCAAATATAGATTATAATTTAGACAAAACATTTTCAAAATGTTACACGATAATAACTTAATTGAAATGTCTCTACGACTCAATAGATCAGAGCCGATATTCCGAACAATACTAGAACTACCCGGTACTGGAAGAAGACCTCGGACAAGAGACGATATACGACTACGTAGAAACTTACCATTTAGTTTTATGGTTGTACGGCAAAAGCCAACACAAACTTATATATTTAGAATCTTATTAGCAATGAATTTAGATTTTCATTTGCAAATATAAAATTTTGAATTAAATCTTCATGATCATTTCAGGCGCTAAACAAAATTATTAATGTAAAATAACGATTGATAAAAAGATCTCAGATCGTTTTCCTAATTTCTGCAGTAGTATATAAAACATATTTGAAAAATAATTATTGAAAATAAAAATAAAAATAAGTAGCATGACAATAAATAGTTAGTAATAATAAATCATCTTGTTGTTCCAGATTCATCACCTAAACATAACAACAATCATAAGCTCACTAATATCATTGAAAAACTAAATCTTTTTATTAAATAAATTTAAACCATTTTAAACTTAAATTCACTTAACTTAAAAATCAGATCATCAAGGCTTATCCTTGGATCTTTATAAATTTTCTATTTCACTAAATTCAAAATCTGATCATTAAGGCCTATCCTTGGATCAAAAAGAACGATTTTGTTCTCCCCCACCCACTTAGCAAGTGTCTAACGACCTCAAACGTCGATTCACTATCCAATCTTTTCAAAAGACCCAGGACTAATAGAAATTTTTAAATAAAACTAACCATTCAAATTAAGATAAACAGTGAAGAACTTCGGTTATTCATCCTTCACTTGAACCCTCCTCTTACCAGACCCAGGATAGATCTGAGACTTAGTAAGTTTAAAATAGTATCTAAAGAACTGCTTGCGTTCTAATTATACCTGAACCTTGTGGATCGATTTACTATTCTCCAACCCTTGAACACAATCACTACCCCTAAGTAAGAATAAGTAGTTAACACCTTAACTTAGACTAGCCACGAGAAAGTAGAAAATCATTCTCCGGAATCGATATACTTTTTTTCTCCAACCCTGAGCAAAAAGACCCAGGTTAAGCTAACCAAAAAATCGTGAGGACTAACAGTCTAGGAAAATAAAAATAACTAACAACTTCTTGCATCCCTCATCCTAAACCTTATGTCATTCAAAAACTTAGGAAATAAATAAACAATCGTTTTACACAATTGTGAAATAGATAACCAAAAATACGATCTTGTAATCACTCGACATACACAAACAGTTGCATACATTAGAACAAAACGACAAACAATAAAAAGAAAAAAAATTATAAACAAACAAAGACAAATCACACGAAAAAGATTTTCAAAAAATAGAAACGATTTTTTGAATCAGAAGCCAACAGTTTAGACAAACTCTACAAATTAAAAGAATCAATCGATAAAAATTGTCCCATTCATGATCAATTATATTTTTCCGACTCAGAAACAACTTCAAATTCATCAAAAAGAGGAAAAAGAAGAAAAAAAAAGCAATATAAACACAAACCTGTACACTTGTATAATTGGAATCAACCAATTAGACACATTGATAGTTATATATTAACAGTCATCAAAGGAAAAAATGAGCCACAATCAAAGTGACGAAAGTCCAGATGAAGAAGCAGTTTTTCCCTTTCTTATAGATTCACTCGATGATAGAGGACAAATACAATTTTGTAAGAACTTGCTCGTAAATTTGTTTGAACCAGGAATCAGCCCAAGCAAAGCAGAATTCCCAGATGTAAAAATCAAAAGACAAACTATTGAACATTATTTGAAAGACATATGTAATCTAACACAACAATATGGAATCTACACCATAGAATTCAGCACACCAAATACAGCTCATCGTAAATATGTAATTCAAACAGACGATTTTGAACTAGAATTTTTCAAAAATATTCCTAGAAAAAATCAAAAGCATACAATATCATAATTCACAAAGAGCAAACTCCATATTCACTAACGAAGTTTTTGCAGTAATATATAGTTATATATCTATATTAGAAAAAACAGAAGTTCAAAGTATATCACCAACCGAAACAGCCAAACATACAAAAGTACGAAATGAGTTCACAGTATTTTCAACATTTTTACATATAATTCGCGAAACTTTCACTAAAGAAGATGTTTCACGGAACACTAAACATGATTTACAAAAGATTTTAGCATGGTTTATAATTGATTATTTCACCCACAATTTAGATTTAATTTCACAAGCAAGAAAAAATTTCAGACCTCAAAATACCAATGACGACATTGTTCTTTCAGAACAATCAGATTACGTTTGGGACCCTGACTGGTCTCATCCAGCATTTCTAAATATCCCACAAGCTATCTCGAGTCAAGCAATAAAAACAATAACTTTTCACAGAGATTATGTAAAAAAGGTACCATTAATCATTGATGCAACACCATTGAATTTACCTGATACACGAAATAACAGCTTAAATTCAACAGTCATACATAATGAAAACCTCACTAGAACCAGAAATCTTACACAACAAGACATTCAAACACCATCACACTTCAAAAATGAAGAAATCTTCCAAACAACAGCAACAACTACACAACAAAGCATTTCACCAATACACTCTAATCTGACAACACCAAGAAATGCAAATACATCACTAACACAGATAACCTTACAATCAACAGTTAAACCTTCGGTTGCTCCAAAATATTCACATATGGACTATCAAACGTATAGACCAATGACAATACCGTCAAAAACACGAAAACCGTTCACAAGAAACACTTTTGCAGAACACAATTATAATTATTCTCACCAACCAAGAACAAACCAACCTCCCCAAAAAAAACCACAAAATTTAAATTATGTTTGTTCCCATTATTGGAATCTCCCAAAAACATCGACCAATTCAGTAAATTTTCCAGATAATCCACAACCTACACAGGATTATAGTGAAAATTACCCATTTTTTCAACAAAACAAAAATAAACAACATACACCATATAATACAAACTATTTATCATCTGATGGCGATGATTATCATCAACCAGATATTTTTGCACCATATACTAAAGAATATCGCACACAGGGACCGCGACAATCTCAACCATCTCAAAATATGAAAATTTACCCACAAAACCCAACAGATATACAAAATCCACAACAAATGCATATACAAAACCCATTTAACACACAATCTTTTCAACCAATACAACCACAAAACCCAATGTTAATGCATTCTTATCCACCAACACAAATGCAAAATGAAATACCGCTTCCATATTACCTTCAGCAACATGAAATCACAAAAATCAACTTTCAAATTTTTCACAAATGCCAAATGCCGCAGAATCACTACAGATGACTATGAATCCATACCTTATGGGTGGATCATCAATAACATCGAATAAACCATTAATGGTATTCACAGGAACAGATGTATACCTGAATATTCCGTAGAAGATTATCTAAATGCAGTAACAGCAAATTTAATTTTAAATATAGGACCCGAACCAATTAAGACGCCACTACATCAAAATTGGATACATAGACGCACAGCGTTAATACAAACAACCCTAGATGGCGCAGCTCAAAAATGGTTTTCAGTATTACCCATAGAAAAAAAATCAGACTGGAAAAGATTCACACAAGAACTTTCAAAAATGTTTGATTCTGAGAGAAACAAACAACATCCAAGAGTTTTATGCAACGAAATCCGCAGATTACCAAATGAAACTATTAAACAATTAGCAGTACGAATCAAATTATTAGTTCGAAAAGCATATTCACTTAATACACATGATTACAAAAACACAAAAATGACAAAAATTTTAAGGATGACCTTGAGACCTCAATTAAAGAAAATAGCTATAAAAAAGAGAGCATCTCATCCTTCCTCAATTCGAGAACCAGATATAGATTTTCGAAAATTAGTAGATAAACTAGAACAAGCAGAAATCACAATGAAACTCGAAGAAACAGAGAATCTAAAACTACAATATGTTAATCGGATTGAAACAAATACTACACATATAAATAACATACAAGAATCAGACACAGACCTGATTGAAAAAATCACTGAAATACTAAATATCTACGAAAAACATCCAAACTTTAAAGGCAAACCATCCTTCAAAAAATGGTGTAATTATTGCCGACGATACGGACACAGTATTTCCGAGTGTAGACAAAAACAACAAGACAATCAGAATAAACCTCAAAGGTACAAAGAACCAAATAAATCATTCTCTCAATACATGAAAAAAGACCAAAATCTACCAAACAAAAATATATATATAGTAATAACAGTTCAGGAAAACCACTTCCGAGCAACTCAAATTACACAAGGAATCAATCACCATAAAACTCAAGTTATAGAGGTAGATCACCCGAACGAGGAAATACACGAAATTTCTCACAAAACAGATATAACCGATCGAATAGCCAAAATAACCAAAATAACTATTCACGATCGCATTCCAGTACAGCAGAATTTGTTTCTGGATCCAGTTCCCAATCAAATCCAAGGAATAGACACTATTCTAATAATCAATCACGAAACTCATCATACAACAGAAATAGAAACTATTCACATAATAGAAATAGAAGTTATTCAAACAATCGAAATCAGAATTACCCGAACAATCGATCAAGGAATAATTCATATAACAGATCAAACTATCACAGATCAAACAATAATTATCAAAACAGATCACAAAATAATTCACAAAATCGAAACTCAAGTTACAATAATCGATACGGAAATTATTCCCAGTCACCACATAGGAATAATAACCACTATCCTGATTCTAAACACCGATACAGAAGTAGCACACCAAAACATCGAAGACACATTAATCAAGTGCACACAAATGAAGAAACAACTTCAGACCCCCCAGGTCTTGATGACACATGAAGTAACGAATTACAACTAAATCATATAAATTGTGAATCGTCAGATACAGAAAGTGATACAGATAATACCATCTCTGTAAATATGATAAAAGTCAAAAACGACTATGAACCTATCATATATGAACAACCTTTTACTTCACATATATATGAAAATCAATTGGAACTCCTTCACAATTACTATATTGGACCCATTGATACTACACAAACTACACAAGAAGTAAACGGAATTAACACGGTAATTAAACCCGATAAAAAAGACGAAACACAATGCTCAACTACAAAACATATTTATCAAAATATACAAAAAAAACAACCAAGAGAAAAAATTTGGACAATTCCATTTCTCTTAGAAAGCCCTAGAAACAAATAATTTCAGCCACCAGTTCTTGAAATTGATTTTTGAATTGACTCAGGACCAGAATCAAATATAATTAATATTCCCACATGGACCGAAATTAAAACATTGCATCCAAAATTAACACCTCTTGAAAACTCTAGTAAATTAGCAACAGCACAAGGATCAACATTAGTAAAATATGGAAAAATCCAAATATTTCTTCTTCCCACGAGAACAATGGAACAAAACAAAATTTTAACCAAACCATTTAAACAAATATTTCATATTACTGATATTAAACACAATATCATTGGCATACCATTTATATCTAAATATATACCAACAATCAACATCTTAAATAGTAAGATACATATCAAAGATAAATACACAAAAACAAAAAGCACAGCCCTAACATTCTTCCAAAGATTAAACAAACAACCACCATTCTTCTCAAAATTTTTTCCTATTTATAATCAACAACGGAAACACCTGAAACCACTATCAGGCAATATATATAATTTTTCAATAAAACAAGTTCACCAGTATAATAAAAGTCAAAATAAACAACAACTTTTTATGTCAGACTTCGAATTTAAACCTATCCACAAAATTTTCAAAATTACAATCTCATCTATAAAATATTCCAAAAACACGAATTCCGACATCATTTCATTACCCGTGTATAATAATACACCATATCAAGTAACAATACCCTTAGGACTTTTAGGATTTTGTGAAACAAATACTACAATTTCACCAAAAATGAAGTAGCCTACCGCGTTAATAATATACTCCAATTATTAGATATTTGCCAATCAACAATTCTTGACGAAGAATTATCCATAAATAATTTTATAAGTAATGAAAAAAGAAACACATATTACTTCACAAAAACACCATATTTTAAACCAGCATTCAATATAACCAATTACACGAAAGAACAACAAAAATTTTTAACAATGTTTTAATTTGAACATTCACAAATTACACAAATTGAATTTGATAAATTAGCAAAACAACCGTTAAAATATTCAACAGTCTACGCAACATCAAAATTTGACGTTGGAAAAATTAGTTCATCACTACACCTCCCGTTAAAACCCGACGCAGTTTTCAAAAAACCAAGAGCCAGTAAAATACCAATTCACTTACATGACAAGGTAAACATATTACTTGACATTTTAGAACAATACGAAATTATCTCACCAATAAATAAGGAAGAACAACCAAAAGGTAACACTTTTATCAACCCTGTTATCGTTCTAGCAAAAAGTGAATCACTAAAAATAGTTTTAGACGCTAGATACCTCAATTCACTAATTGACGAATCAAAATGTAATTGGCCCATTGAACCAATACAAGTTATCCTAACAAAGATAAATGGTAAGTACGTCACAACCGCAGATATGAATCAAATGCTTATAATCAAATGCCACTAGATGATCAATCACGACGACTTACACAATTTGTTTTTGGAAATCAACAATACGAATTTAACCGATTATTCTATGGAATATCCATAGGACCAGCAGCTTTTTCAGCTTTTATGAGTAAAATTTTTAGACCACCAATACTCAAGAAAAATGCAATCACATACTTAGATGATGTTTTTATGCAATCACAAACTAAAGAAGAAATGTTTACAGTTTTAGAACAGTATCATAAAATACTTCAGAACGAAAATCTGAAGGCAGCTCCCAATAAATCACACTTCTTTCTAACACGCGTCAAATTTTTAGGACTTAATATAAAACGAGAAACTATCACTCCATTAAAATCACGCATTGATGCCATTCAAAAAGTTCAGCCACCTAAAAATAAAAAGAAAATCTAAGAATTCCTTGGAATGTTAAATTTCTTAGGTAAATATGTTTACAACATGCAATTATACTTAAGACTCTTCTATAATATCATCAGACAACAAAATAATTTTGAATGGACCATTGAACATCAAACACGATTTGAAAAAATTAAAAAACTTCTAACTGAACAAAATTCAAATACAATTCCAGATCCAAATCAACCATTCTATGCAATAAGCGATGCCTCAAATTTTGGCATCGGCGCAGCATTGCTACAATCACATAGTGGAACAAATAAAATGAACCTTATATCAGCAAATTCACGATTATTCACTCAAGCAGAGCTACGACTCTCAACTCTAATGAGAGAATGTACAGCTATAATTTATAAACTTACAGAATATGAATTTCTGATACTTGGATCAAAACACCCAACAGTTCTATTCACAGATCACAAACCAATTATATTTCTCTTTACACAAAAGTCAAATCCCAATCATAGAGTTTATAGACTTCAACTAATTCTAATGAAATTGCCAAACCTACATATAGTTTGGACAGCAGGAAAAAACCTTGCGTTACCAGATACATTAAGTCGAAATACGCCACCTGAAATACTTATACGAAAAACTACAGTTGAAATACCACAAAATATTAAATTTAATCTCGCAAAAGATGAAACATCACCCCGACTAGAATGCAAATATGCAGTAAAAACTGACATTGATCAATCACAAATATATAATCTACAGCATTTTCCACTCTACTTAGATTGCCAAAATAATCACTACGAAGTTGATTTACTAGGCACATCAACTTTTAAACCAATTCCATACTCACAATGGATAAAAAATAACACTCAACAAAAAATAATAAAACAACACACGCATAAAAAAGACCTTTTCCCATTAATCGAAAAAGAAAATTTAACTGATAAAATAAATTTATCAGGACCGCAAACAAACGATCAAAATACACAATAAATAAAGTTTTTGACCTCCATGACCCACTTGACACAATACCCTGTTAAAACTAGAAATTGACAATATTTTTCTCCCCCCAACAGATAAAATTAAACTAGAATTTTTAAAACAAAATCAAAATCTCGACCCAGTAATTAGACAACTAAAATCATGGCACAAATACAAAACTAAGCCCGTAAAAGCAGATACCACAATTTTAGGAAATAAAACACTCCTCCGATATTTCCGAAAATTTAATAACACAACAATTCATGAAAATACAGATCTTTTAGAATATCATTTAATTGATTCAAAAGTTCCCTGTCTTCCTTTAAGTATGATATTAATAGCTTTTAACATCTCACATACACAAAATACTAAAGGACACTCCGGATCAGAAAAAACATACTTGAACTTTACACAAAATTTTTCTTTCCCAAATGCACCAATTTGGATAAAAGTATTATGCAATGATTGTATAATATGTCAATTAAACAAACCTTATCCAAATCAAAAACAAATAGCACAAAAACAAGATTTTAAAGGACAAAGTTAATTTTTTAACCATCGCATTTCATTTGATACAAAAGGACCAATTTCACCATCTTCTGAAGGAAACTACTACATTATGGTCATTGTTGACGCATTCACACATTATGTAGCACTCAACCCAGTACCACATTGTAATGCTTATTATACTTACACGACGCTTTATAAACATTGGATAGCTAAATTCGGACTACCCGAAATCTTAGTTACAGACAACGGTACAGAGTTTATAAATAAAAAAATCATCACACTATGCCACCTGTATAACATCAAACATAAACCACTTACATCTCATGCACCTTAGATAAATGGTTTAGTCGAAGGTATGAACCGTTCACTACAAGAATATCTCCGATGTATCATAAATGGAAATGATACAAAATACACAGAATGATCAGCAGATGTAAAGTTATTTCCCTTAGCATACAATTCACAAATTACGACAACTTTAGGAATGTCACCATACGAAATGGTTTTCAATCAAAAGCCACGTAAACGAATTATTTTTACAGCAAATTCCCATAAAAATGCACAAGGTTATTGCCAACCAAATAAAGACTCAATTTGTTATAACCTACCTTTACACACACATGATGAAGATAATTTTCATCAACCACAAATTCTTAAATTAGCCTCCGGCACACACACCGAATGGATTTTAAATAGAGATAAAAAAACACAATGAAATTTACCAAAAAGTAACAAAGAAATTGTAACAAAGGCAAAACATTAACGATCAAATTAATTCACGCTTTACACCAGCCACAGATTGAAAAATTGGATCATTTGTCTTTATACCTAACTTTATTACGCAAAAAGGAATCTCTAAAAAATTACAACCCCTTCGAAAAGGCCCATACCAAATAAATATAAATGCCAAACCCACTGACGTGACGTATAAATTTACAGATTCAACTAAAAAAGAAATTGTTCAACATCGAAACAATCAATTGCCCTACTTCCCAAAAGAATACGCACTACGCGAATTAACTCAATTATATTCTTTCACAGGTTTAAAAGTTATTCAAATTCACCAACATAAAGAAAAAGAAATTGATGAACAACACAACGTTCATAAAGAAAATCAAACACAAATCAAAGCTAAAAACAATCAAAAAATAAGAGACCAAAAAATATCTCAAAAAGAAAGAAAAAACAAAAAAATGATAGAAAAAATTTTACCACAAGAACAAGTAGCAAAATCAGAACATAGAGAATTATCACGACTTAGAAATCAACCACGTAAAAACTACAATATTCATTCCACAATCTAAAATACTAAAGAAAGTTGAATTTCAAAAACAACTTTGATTTTAAAAATTAATAATTTTGCACATCTGGATCATTTTAAACTTTCATTTTTCAAGATAACATGCTGACAAAAACGCAACAATTCTAGTTCAGATTCAGCCAATAGGATTCATTTAAATACGTCACCTTCGATATCTCTAACACCAACCTAATAGCCGAAAGATATTAAACTCCAGGCATATCTATAACTATAACTTTACAACATCCAGGTCAAAAATAAGCAACTCGATAAAGTTTGACAACTAAAATAAATACCACCATAATATTACAACCTTCCTCAATCTAATAACGCAAAGATCAACAATATTTTCCCAACTCAGACACCAAAAACCCTCCAACCAAAAATGGCAAATTAGCCTAAAGTAAAAAAGGACCATATACATTTGGCCTAAAATACAAATGTCTCAAAAATACCCCAGATCATTCAACAAATAAAAATAAAGCAAAGAAGACCTCCCGAACACAAATAGCCCTCAACAAATTTTCATACAACTCAACCCACTTGTCAAAAAATCCATAAATAACTCGACCACACTTGAATCTCGCCTCAAACAACAAAAAATATTCGACAAAGAAATCATTTCTTAAATGCTCTTCTCTTCATCAGTCAATATCTTTAAAAATACAATTTTAATTTTTTTAATAAACTTTTTCATACTATTCAAACTTTTGTTCATGTTTCTATTTGATACTTTTGAAGCTTTTATAATCATTTTAATAATCTTTTGCAACAGTTTTTAAATTTTCTATTCCCTATTTGAAATATATCTCCAACTTTCCCAAATCATTGATCATATTCACAGGTACGATAATTCAAAGTCTTTTTAAATGATACGAACAATTTTTAGTAGAACAGATATTTTTTCACTATTTGTAATTTTCATCTTATTTTTATCATCCCTAATACTGACAATGTGCAAATGTGTAAAAAAGGCAATAGTCACATTCGCCTTAGCAACAATCCTTTTAATTCTGTTCATTGAAGAATACTACAATAAACATAAATCTTCCCACTAGAAAAAATCAATCAGACACTTTCAAAAATTGCTAACTAACAATCACAAAATTAGTCTTCACCGACATCATCCCAAGAAAACCCAGCAATACCCACAACTACCCAAAACCCCCAAACATCCACACGAATTTCTTTTCAAGATAATCCATACACTTTTGAAGAACGACACGCTCGCTTATCCGAACCATTAGAACCAGTTCAGTGACAGGCACCTCTAAGTGAACCAACATATAATTTTTACCCCACATTACCACAAGAATTAAGCAGAATAAGAAACATTAGTCAAGGTCAGAGTTCATTTTGATATACCCCAATCACCAACACCAACTACTCCAGAGATTTCAAGTAGTACATTGCCAGAAACTCCCACACTACTTTCACAACAGAGCACCTCAAATATACCCTCAGATTACTTAGGTTCAACACCAACATCTGAAAAAATACGTGAAAATCCCTTTAAACCCCCCAATCCCACAGCACGACTACCATATTGCGCAACACACTCATATACACAAGGTGAACCAAACTTAGTGAATGATCCAATAGATATTTCTACGGATACAACACTATAGTCACTACCAGAAACATTATCACTACCATCAACACCATCATTAAGTCAAATTTCACCGACGTTTTTCCCTTTAAATTTCTCAAATAACCTCGACGCTAGATATCGAGAACAATCATCAACAAATATCCCTTTACGACTAGACTGGAGTACATTCGTAGCACCCCCACCATTATTTGGACAACATCAAGATAGTAACCGACTCTACAGTTGGGCACTTAACAGACTACAATATAGACAAGATATCCACGAAGATATTCGTGAACACAATATTCAAATACTTCAACAAAATAGTCTCCAATTAAATTTCGAAATCACGATCAAACTTAACAATATTGTTCAACATTCCTACCCATTAAATCCACCAAATATAACAGCTCAATTGCTACCACCACCATTTATAACAACTGAAGTAATATATAAATACGATAGATATACAAAAAACACAATTGGTTACATCACATTTTATAACCCATACTCACGATTATCATACACATGTATATTCTAAAAATATTAACATTTCAACACATTTTTTTTCTTCTATTATCAGACCAAAACACACAAGTCCTTCTCCTTGCCCAGGACCCCGGGATTAATTAGTAACACACTATGATTGTGAAGAAAATGAACAAAAAACACTACACAAATATGCAATAAATCAAGTATCACAATGCGAAACAGAATCACAAGCTATAGTAACTACAAGTGTAATAGCAACAATCTATTCAAAAGCCCGAGCAACAACAGTCACACGATATAAATTTACAGCAACATTTTCCGAAAAGAAAGTACTTTGTTCACAAGTTTCCAATGGAAATAAGAACCGACTTGATCACGAATCATTCTATCAAAGTAATATAGAACGACTTTTACATCTAAATCCCGATGATTGTAAAAACGAACTACTCAGACTGAACATCACAAGAAACAGAAACACAGACAAGAAAATAGTAAATTTCCAAGTCTTTGCCGATTCTGTACACCAAGCACAACTTGAACGATATCACGGACATATAAAACTAGACGAAAAATACCCATGCAACGGCGCACACGGAAGATTATTATATGACATACACGATAAACACTGGATACCACACATTGGAATAAATAATCCCTCAAACTGCAAAGCAGACACAAAAAATAAAGGATATCAAGAAATAATGTTTTTCGATTGGAAAAAATAACTCGAAAAAGTACAACTCACACGAGATTTATCTGATAACAAAATGATCTATCAAGGAAGTAGATTACCTTGCAAAAATGATCAAGTTTATTGTGACCCTACAACACGGACCCAAACAACAATTGTTTGGTTTTCCGAAGATACATGCACAACATTCCAAGTAGCAAAAATACACGCTCGAATGATTAATTTTCATGAAAAATATTTTATAGAATCAATTCCATACGAACAAGTAAATCCATCCCGAAAACAAAGTAATGATTTTAGAAATAGTCATGATATAGAAAAAAAATTAACACGTTTCCAAATCTATCAAGAAACAGAAATTGCATGTAAATACAGAAAACCACTTTATAAGACGCAATACTCTGAAATACTTGTCGAATAGGAAAAAGGTTTCGACATGACCACTGGAAAATAAAATTTGACCCTTATGCCACAAGTCACCCTATAAATGACGGAACATCATACATCCCAGTTAATTTTCAAAAAGCACAGGTCAACCTGGTGGAAAACTAAAGCCACATGACAGTAAAAGCACACGTTTACAAGAACTATCACTAATGAATAGCACCTATTTCGGTATTATTCATTTTGATATCCACTTGAATATGAAGTTAGACTACACAATTAGTCAAATTTTTCAAGAAATGTCACTCTCCGAATTAGAAACACTTCACCAATTATGCGAATTGGAAAGAACACTAATCCTACCATCACTCGCACTAGCAGTACTAAAAATACCCTACGCAGCATATTTATTATCAGGAAACAGATCAAATTGTCTAGATTACGAAGGAAATATTTTATGGTTTCATACTTGTACCAAAAAAGTATCACCACTATATGTTTTTGAAGACAAACGTTGTTATAAAAGATTCCCTTTATTCTATAAAAATAAAGTACATTTTGTCGACACACTTTCAAGACGAACATATTTTTGGGATACCACAGTCCCATGTGGATCAAAAAATAGCCACAATGTAGTAAAATTGAATATGATGAAGATGAAGATAAATACTATCTTCTTACACCATACCCTACGTTAATGCAATCACTCAAAAATTTTTCACCCGAAAGCAATTGGAATATATTCTAAATCAGATATCCAACATCACATTAGAACACAACAATTTCAGGAATTATTAACACAGATGGATAAAATACAAAGACAATCAATTGACCAGAATTTAAGAAAACTTGCCGACACCGCAGGATTTGCAGATATTTATACACAAGATTATAGCGGATATTTTAAAGACATTAACGACTAAATATATTTAAACGGTGAAAAATACAGACCACAAGATATTTCACCCATAAATATTTTCAGTTTTGTCACCCTAAAGAACGAAATTCAAGCTTTTCTAGGATGGCCCTATTACATCTTAGAAAAATTAACTATCTTATACGCCATATTTAATTTTATAGGATTTCTTAAAAGGAATCTATAACACATGCGCTATACACACACAAGTAAACAGACAAGCAAGTGTAGCACGTATACTATTTGCAGGATTTTTTGGAATTTTTTCATCATCAATAAACAAAATACTTCTAGATGCACAAATAAAAGAATATAACACGAAAATAACCACAAGACAAAACGTTTACGACGAGGAACACAATAATATAGAGATAACACCTACCTCACCACAGTTGCCACCCCTACCACAAAATCATTCATTATCATTAGTTCCCCGTAATTTCCGAAACCTAGCAATCACAAATAATCCAAATTCTAGACCAAATATAACACCAAGCCCCATCCAACATATAATGACACATCATTCACAAAATGATAAAACATACGAACAAATTATAGAACAACCACACACCACCACTTTTTAGTCTCAACATATTCATTTTTTTTAGCCCACAATGATGAGCCGACAACTTGGATCCCTCCATCGCTCAAATTACCACCCAGCCAACCTCCAAACTCAAATCCCACTTTTTGCTTTCCCACCACCCAATTTTACGATTATTAATATATCATCAAGCACGAATTCTGATACTATCTCAGATATTTCAGTTCTATCCTCTATCTCACAATTTAATAACCCTAATGTAGAAACCCTGACGAATTTGCAGACTCCGAACCATCTCCCTCAAATTATACTGAGACCAACTCCTCAGTTTTTTCAAAACCCCCTTTTCAACCAATCCCATCAAATCATCCACTCCCATCCATTTCCACTCCTTCTTATGCTTCCCAAGTGACCCCAACCTATTCTCCACTTCATTCCGACAGATCATATAATAATTCCCCAGATACCCCCCAAATTTCCCAGGAGCTCGATAATTTTATTACCTTAGAAGCTTTCGTATGCTTGAATATCAGCTAGTGATTCTGAAATAATGTGATCATTTTTTCTATCAAAAATATTAAGTGTGAATACGTATGATGTTTTGATGAAAAATTTCTCTGTTAGTTGCGGGTTTGCGAAGCGGTCCTCATTCAAAAATAGGTCTTGATTGGGTCGTATGATATTATGATTGTAATATTCTATTGCAAATTCGTTAGCTCGGGGTGCAGTGAATGTTTTTAGTAAGTTTTTATATCCAACGTAAGTAAATTGTCGAGGTGTTAGTGTTGTGGTGAGTCTATATAACATGTCTTTGTTCTTTTCTATGCTGTCATGAGTATTAGTTAGTGGTAGGCAAAGGGGGTTAGTAAAATTATAATAAGCTGTCCAATGAAGTGTTGGCAATAAAACATGTTCATCTACAAAATTGCGTGTGTCAATAGTATCGTTAGGTGTGTTTAATGTATATTGCGGAAATGAGGGTAAGGTGATTGCAAAAAAACTTAGGTGTTTGTATGTTGCGGGTGATTAATATATTCGCGGGCTGTTCCGGGTTTGGTCGGGAATGGGTGATTATGGAATTTTCGTTTTAAAGTGCGATAAGCTCGGTGAGTGCTGCTAGGTGTTTCGGTGTATGTGGATGATTTTGTTAATGATGGAGTGTAAGCTGAGGAAGGTGTAGGAGTAGATGGATTTGAGGATGTTATTGTGGATGATAGTTGATGTATTGTGAGGGTGTTAGGGTGTATTAACTGTTGTTGTATGACAAAATTCAGTTATTTTCACTAACCTTTCACTTTCGTTCACCACAGGAACGCGATTTGCACTGTTCCCACGATATTATGTTACGCACTAAACAAACCCACACATATACATACTATCGTTTTATACAAAATCATTTTGATTTGCATACCCCATCAAGACAACCTCACCATCGTTTTCAGTTTCTTAACTCAAAGTGCACGTCACCATTTTTCCTTAATTTTACATATTGCATCGAAGATACTAACCTCCACGGCATCCTCCGCAACTAAGACCCAGTTACCCAAATGTATATATTCTGTCCCATCACGAAGACCTTCAATGCCGAAGAATCCAGACCCTTCCTTATCCCGCATGAATTTATACAGCCTATTGAAATACCCATATCAGAATTCATTCACAATACTAAATATAACCATAAAATATATAACCTCATTCAAAACACACCTTACGAGTTTGCAGTAGGCACCGAAGAACTAAACACCATTAAAGCACTTCAATTGTTTGGCCACTGCTACAAACTAAAAACATCATACGCATACTAGCCAAATTACTAACAACATCAGATATGATACACGACATCTTCCCCCACGGCTTTTTCCCAGAAGATTAAAGTAAATATAATTTTAATTACTCTTAACTAATAAATTTGAATTAGCACTAACCATTTTCTATCAATGTTTGATTTATATTTCTAGTCTTCACAATACGATCATCTACAAAACAGAAAAGAAAAATAAAAATACAAACTTGTTAAATTCACTTAAAATTCGTTAATTTCTTGCACTAAATAATGTAGTAAAATTCATACCAAATGTAGTAATTTTTTTTTTAGAAATTATTTCCCAATGAAGCAGTAAACTTAATTACGATGAAAATTTATACATTTAAAATTCGCCCAAAATGCAGTAAAATTCAAGTTCTATGAAATAAATTGATAAAATGAGAAAGCAGTACTAACCTTTTCAATATTTTCATTCACTCGCACATGATTTCTATCCAAACTCGCACAGCTCGCCCACGAAGAATTGTTTAAATAATGATTTTAAGTTTCAAGCTTCAGTATCAACAACTCTAACACACGATAACAAGTTTCAATTTTTCCTTTAACCCGGTTGGAAAGGAATTATACACTAAACCAAACTAACCCACGCAGCCTACTAAACACCACAAATCATAAAATAACAGCATGACTAAGAAAAGAAAACCAACGGTACCCAAACCGGATTAACCCGGTTTAAAACTGGATAATTTATTCTTTTGAAAACTATTATAAAGTCTAAGAAAGAAATAATAAAACACAAAAAAGTCGCCAGACAAACCCATACCAAAAACAATTTGATTTTTGAAAAAAGGACACAACCAAAGTAACATAAAAAAACCAACATAAACGCAACATAAAACGTTATCACATAACAGGACTTCTCAAAGAAACAGCATGAAATCATACTCCCACTCCTGGCCTAACCCACCAAAGAGGACGTCTTGAGCATGCTCTATAGCCGGCCTAACCCACCGCGCTACATCCACGCTTTGTGACCACACTCCTATTTTTAATAAGAGGTACTCAAGGGTGAGTAACTCTTCAAAATAACCAGACCAAAACAAAACGCTTTTGTGAAAACAACTAACTAAAATCATGATTAAAAAATTGAATTAACATAATTTTATAAAATGTAAATTATACTTTGCAGTATATTGATCAATACACAACAACAAAGACGAACATCCAAAGTCTAGATGATCCCATCACACTCGAACAAAAGAATGGCTAAGCACAACCGACATGCCTTCCACAATCACAACTCAAAGGATTCAGAGTACGACTTGACTTCGCAGAAAAGGATTTCATTGAACTAGACCAATGACCACCTCGATATTCAAGTATACGTACAGATCCGAGTTACAAGGCATACCTTCCACGCGCGATCTTCACGCCATTCCCAGACGAGGTTGCACACAAAACAAGTTCTCTACATAATACAGAAAAACCTGTCATAGCAAACCATTTTGAAATCGGATTGATTTCATTGGGGATCACAGTCGTTGTCGAATGACGACGTAACAATTTCCTATCCATAATTCCAGCGTCCTGGAACGTTCGTCTCCAAGAGGAACCGGACAAGAAAATGATGTTCGCCAAATACCAACGTTCATCATGCATCCTTCAAATTGCAGAAAGATAGTTCTAAAAAACTATGTAAACCCCGTTTGGGTGGAACCTGATCTAAACTACATTTGATAATTGGATAAATTGGAGATTTTGCCACTGTAAAGTATTTAATATTAACCAATCATAATCCATCTAACTAACAACCCACTTATTTGTAAGTGCTGAAATTACTTGTAATTTCAGCACCAGAGAGATTTGAATTTAACTTAGAAATTAGTTGCCTCTCCAAGAGAACTTCAGCAGTTGCAATAAGCCAGTATACTCTAGATCTATTGAGCCTAGCAGAGGCTAGTTAAACACCCTGAGACTAGTAGATATAAGAGTAACATTAGGATCGGTATTAGACTAAGAAGTTGCACGAATCTATCCGGCCGAAAATAAGATAGCGTGACGAGCAGACGGTGTACCCTATCCGAAATTACTCTATGAGTTAACCACATCGGTCATAACTCATTTTATTTCATTTAATTTTTTGTGTTATTACTGCTGCTCCATAAACCTTAAAAGGCAGTCGCAACATTCAGGGCTTCGCCCTGATACGAGCAGTCTGTTCTTTTAAAAAACGATGGAACTTTTGTACTCTGTTGATGATCAATATTCATGATACCTCGAAGAATAATGATTCTCTGAGCTCAAATTTGGAACAATACTTCACCTTTGTGATCGTTTTGTGTGAAGTGATGATGGTTTTCAAATGGTTATTTTGGAAAAATTAGGATAATAAAAATGTTGCGTTTTCAGCTGGCGTTAGCTAATCAACTGCTCCAAACTGAAATTAGGCATGTTTATCAAAAAATTATATCAAATAATTTGCAATTAGATGCAAAATATATCACTTTAGATGTCATTTTTGGAAAGTTTTATATAAATTCTTCAAACTGTTATGCTCAAACTCAATCCAGACAAAAAACCAGTTAAGACATACAAAACTTTACCCTGAAAGAATCTGTCTTGTTTGATTTTGTGGCATCCGAGTAAAAACTTTTGCGGCATCTGAGTAAGAGGTTACAGGGCTTTTGTTCTATCCCATAGCATAAACAAGACTGCTCGTATCAGGGCGAAGCCTTGAATGTTCCGACTACTTTTTAAGGTTTATAGAGCAGTAATAACTTTGAAAAATTAAATCTAATAAAATGAAATAAAACTTTTTTAATTTGAAATTTCTTGCAGCAAAATCATCCCCCACGCCATATAAACTACAAAAGGATAGATTTCGCTCTTTGTAACAAATCAATTATGGCAAATAAGCTTCCAACCAATTTGGAACAATTTCTAAGACGGATTAACTCTCCGCTTACGCGTTAACAGCGCAAAATATCTGGCGCGTTAATTGTCCCAAGTTGGCCAAAATGGCAATTTTTAAACCCCTATAACTTTTTAAAAAAATGATCACAGGTAAAAAATCTTTTCAAATTTAAGCTCAGGACAACAATAGCTTTCGAATGATATGAATATTCTGTCAAAAAATGCTAGTTAAAAAGTCGAATTTTGTCTAAAAAAAAATACTATAAATTGTTTTATTTAATATGTGGTTTTCCCATCGTTTGAACGAAGAAAAACAACCTCAAAAATTTATATTCCCTAATTTCTCCGATTGTTGAAACAAAAAAGTCTTCAAAACAGAAACCAAAGCAAGCAAATAAATGATTTTAGTTTGTTTCAATTCCAAAAATCAATAGCTGTTTTACTGTTGTAATTACTGTTTTACGTGCTGTAACGGCTAAACACTCGATGTTACGATATAAAGTATGAAAAACAAATAAATTATTTTTAAGATTCAGGGTTAGAGCAACTAGAATTAAGGGCTGGGAATAGAGATTGAGATAAAACCTGAAGTTTGAACTGAGGATTGAGAAAAAGTAGGGATTTTTGAAAAATGGATTGAGAAAATGAAGATAGAGACATGATAAACTAAGCATCACAAAGTACCAAATAAAAAATTGCTGAATGAATAAAAAGTTTGTGATCACTAGTTGACCTTGTCTGAGTTAAGTCAGTTATGACTATTTTAATCAGTTTGACCTCTAAACTGATTCGCGTCGATTAATATGTCTGATCTTGTGATTGTCTGACCTCAATAACCTCACTTAGGCTCAATTGGCTTTGACAAATGTCAGACTGCAACACATCAAGATTCGACGATGTTGTTTCACCTTAGCCTTAACGATATCAAAAGGGCAATACTGAAGTTTAACTGTCTCATCTTCCACTCTTTCTCGAACAAAAAGTTATTTTACATCGATGCGCTTCGTTCGCTTCTGCATCACAGGAGTCTTGCATATCTTGATGCAGCTGTGCTGTTGTCCTCCTTGATGACTGTTGGTCCGTCATTCACCACTCCCATCTCATCGAGAAAAAGATCACTGAGTTAGAGCCTTTTGAACCGCTACCGCCTTTGCTTAGTAGTCAGCCTCACTGGTAGATATGGCTGCAGTTGGTTGCTTCTTGGTGCTCAATCTAATTGCTGCCCATGCCCTCTGCAAAACAAAGCTGAAAGCTGTAGCCAGTAGTTGATCTTCTGTCAGCCAGAACTGTGGAGTTTCGGATCCATAGAGCCTTGCACCATCAGCGTCCTTGGTGTGGCACAGCTCCAGATCTTAGGTAACAAAATCTTTGCAGCCACCCTGTGCACTTTTCCAGATTCTGAAGAAAACTGGAGAGTTGCGTCACAGTAGCTAGGATATCACGGCTGTATCACAGTAGCTAAGATATCACGGCTTGTCTACGAATAATAATGAGCCCACAAAACCTCTGTAGTCTTCAGCTTTCATGGACACCGCCTGTACAAGCAATCGTCGATTCACCGTTAGTATCAGGAGCCAGGACAAAACGTCTATGTCATCCATCTTGAATCGTTCGGATAACCGCCCCTCATCTTACCCTTTTCATCTTGACGTCTTCACCCAAAGATGAAGTCATCTACCCAAACCATCCCATTAATCATTGCTCTCCTCAATGTGAAAAAAAAAATTTCGTTTCTGCTTCCCGTGAACCCTTTATCAAGTAGGAAAGTAATCAACGTCAGGTACTAGTCTCTTGCTCTGCGCTGATAAAAATTTCGTTGTAGGAAACACACTTGGCTTTGATAGCTTCTGAACCCAGTTGGCTGCTCTGTTGGGACTGTCTCTATTACAGGAGAGTTGACTAAGGCTGACTTATTCATCTATCTATCAGATGAACTTGCTTTTCCTGACCATTGGATCCAGTTTCTACCTGTGTGTCGATCAGATAGTACGCCAGTTAACCGAGCACACGCAATTAGCTCAGTTTGATGATTTTCAATTGTGCATCTCTGTTGATCAAAAACGCTTCTCATTTCCGAATGTGGGACACAACTTTCGAACTCTCACAGTTGTCGACATTGCTCGCACTCAGAACATCACTGAAGAAAGAAAGGCATGCCGCGCTGCTTAAGAGATAGCTGTCCTCCATGGGGTGTCAGCAGATACCTAGCCACCGCCGAGCTACACTCATCAAGTTCACACTCATCAAGTTCACACCGGAACCAAGATCATGAAAAGTTTTCTTTGTTCCGGTTTTAGAGGTCGAAGCAAATGTCTTATTGAATTAAAGTCTTTCCATTCGCATGAACCCCTTCACTACATGTCGAGCTAGGAACCGCCCTGCTTGTTCTATCGCATCTCTCGTCACAGCAAGAACACATCGTCCAGGAACAGCTTTCGAGATTTTGGTTCATCAACAGTTGTCCAAGTTACCATGGCTTCTAGAGTCTTGACTTCTAAGACAATGGCTGCCAGCCGCATCTCCTTTTCGGGCTCCGGCACTGCTTCTGAATAGCCCCTTGGCTCTTGGATTCCACTCGCTGAAACATGGATATAGGGCAGTCCGTATCAAATGGATGGGTTCCTCGTCCTAATGGACCTCTGCACGGGATGCTCAATAGAGTGTGTATCTACTGCTTCATCCTCGTCTTGATCATCGTCAGTAGCCCCATTCAATCTGCAGTATCACCCTCAGTTTCCGTTCTTGTTGCTTAGCTGGTTGTCTGAATGCTTGGTTGCTCAATAAAAATTTGTACCTCAATTGATAGCTCCAGGGTTTGCATTAGCTCACTGTGAAGCTTGAAGTCATATGCAATGATGATTTCATTAAAAAACACGCTTCCTGCGTGCACAACTTGTCCTGTCTCCATCAAAAATAGGCATTGATCTCCTCATCCTAGCCGATGAACTTGCTTTTCCTGACCATTGGATCCAGTTTCTGCCTGTGTGTCGATCAGATAGTACGCCAGTTAACCGAGCACACGCAAAAAACTCAGTTTGATAATTTTCAATTGTGCATCTCCGTTGATCAAAAACGCTTCTCATTTCTGAATATGGGACACAATTTTTGAACTCTCACAGCTGTCGACATTGCTCACACTCAGAACATCTTCGATAGTTTTGCTTCGGCCAGCAGACATTCAGTCCTTGCGGTGATCAGTCTGTTGCAGCGCTTTACTACACCTTTCTGTTGGGGAGTGATGGGCTCCTTGAAAATTTTCTTCACCTGGGATTCTTTTCAAAATCTCCTGATTACATTTGACGAATCCTCACCTCTATTGTCAGTTAACAGGCACTCCGGTGCTTTTTGTTGAAACTGTTGAAGCCACAAACTCTTGAAACTTCAGTAAGGAATCACTCTTATTCCCCAGGTACTTGACCACACCTAGCCGACTGAATTCGTCGATGAAGCTCAAGGTATAGCGAGCACCAAAAAGGCTCAGTACTTCAAAGGATCCCCTGATGTCACTGAATAGCTGTTGCCCCTGCTTGGAAGCTGTAAACACATCGCAGAACCCTAGAGCGTCTACATTGTTAAGCAATGAAAAGTCCTGCTGGTTGAGGTGCCCCAGTCGTCGGTGCCACAACATTGTATAACTGGTTTCCCCCTTTGCTTATGTCACTGGATCCTACTGAACTTTCACTGAAAAAACAAAGGCATACCGCGCTGCTTAAGAGGTAGCTGTCCTCCATGGGGTGTCAGCAGATACCTAGCCACCGCCGAGCTACACTCATCAAGTTCACATTGCAGCTCGGCACAAACAGTACGTTGTGAAAAATGTTCCTCCTCACAGTGTTGTGGCAGTTCCTGATCTCCATTTCCACTTATCCTTTGCCCTCAACACTTAACAGTGTTCTGTTGAGGTTCTCCACTATTGTTCCATTGTTTCAGCTCTCAAAGCTTAAAAAAAGCCCTGTTGAGCATTACAAGATCAATGCATCCCGCCCGAATCCACAATGAGGTCGTCTTCCTTATTGAAAATTTCGCACAGCAAAAGAAGAACCCTGTCCTCCCCTGCTTACACTACTTGGCAAAATGTCCAGGTTGCCCGCACTTGAGGCACCCTTGCTTTTTTTCACTCGGCCCACTTGCTTCGATCAACCCGCTGGTTCGAGCATTAAATTTTCCACGATAACTTCTGGTTTAACAATTTTTCACTATATGAACCTACTGGCAGCACACCTAACAGCCACTACTTGACACTTTTTTCTTCTTTCTTGCAGCTTGAATGGCTATGTGACCACGTCTAGTCCATCCACATGCAGCCTTGCTCGATTCATTCTAGCTCCTCAGTCTCGTTCTCAGCTCCGCAAAGTTTTCGGCTGGTTGCAAGCTCCCCTGCACCAAAAAATGCTCATAGCTGTCAGGCAGCCCATTAACCACCAGATCTTTGAATAGTTTTCCTTCCGTGATTCCTACTCCAGCTTCGCTCAACCGCCTCATCAGCTCTTGGCTGCAAACGAAGCAATCGTCGGGATCCTTCTCTGATCCTCGCAAGCTAGCCTACTAGACGGACCATGATCGGCCTCTTTACGCTGCAGAATTTCTCTTGAAGCAGCTTCCAGGCCTTAGTGCCATTGCCATAACCATTTGTTCCCACACAGTCGATCTTTGTCATCCAGACCCCCATACGCCTATAAAATTATGCAAGCAAACTTTTTTTGTAGTTAACGTAATTCTGGAACCCCGATAATTGGATAATTCTTCCGTTTTCAGAAATAAATTTCTTCAAATACGCTAAAAAAAGCTGTTTTTGAAAAGTATTGTATGCCCTGCTCAAGGCACAATTATTTGAAACTTCAAAATCATAAAATTAGCTTATTTGAAAGTGTTTGCCAAAAAGTAGAAATCGGCTACTTTCATTAATTTGTATATGATCTACTTTCAGGTCGTTTCAATGGGTTGTGCATGCAAGAACGTCCAACTTTTGGTGAATCTAGCTTTGAGTCTTTATCAATTGAGGTCGGTAAGGTCTTTATCAATTGTGGTCGGTAAAGAACACAACCCACAAATTGAGAAGAATTTAAAGTGATAACGGTGAGGTTTCAGATAATTTAAACGCGTTTTCTCAATCACTCCAATTTCGGCGCCAAAATGTCTGCACCTGCAAATCAAACAATTATCTTGACGCCAAAACAACCAAATTGCAAATTTTCCAATTCGTTGAGGATTTTTGTTATAAGTGTATCATTTTTTTCTATTCTTTTTTGAGTATAAAATGAATGAGATCCCATTCTTTAAAAGCTCAAAATAGAATGGCAGAAAGATGCTACAATTTCAAGAATATCGAAATCTGTTCTAGTAATCATTCGCTGCCTCCTCTAAGTCAATCTGAGTTCGTAATTATGAGAAGAGCTGGTGCAATGAAATTAATGTTTTTTCTTTGTTTTCTTTTCCTGTCCCTTTGTTGTTTCAGCTTGGCTAGAAATGACTAGGTCTTATTCGACTTCAAACTCATCATCTTATCCAGAGGCGCAGCGCCAGGTCCATCCAAGTTCAAAGCCGGCTCCGGTGGTGGCGTTCCCCCCGACGCTTTCGGCCCTCCTAACTCTTCGGTCGGTGGCAATGGGCTCGGATTCAGAGTTGGAGCCAGAGGTGCAGCGGCCAAGTCTTGTTTGAGCATCTCGTTGTCGATTAATTGCACGTCTACTTTCCAGTCTTTCATTCGGTCGAAGTTGAGGTACTTTGCAAACATTTGGTTGTCGGCTTAGGCGTCAAAGCTCTTCCTCTCTTCCATTTCTTTCAGTCGCTTTTTCTGTACATGGATCGATTTAAAATTTAAATATGGACCTAGTTTTTTGAACTATTCATTGAAAATTTTGAATTCACAAGCTCTGGCGTGGATGTGGATTCGATTTAAAAAAATATTGGTGCTTCTGCGAACATTTTAAAATTTTCAAGCCATTTTACTTTATTTTTTCCAGTTTTTAAGAGAGCAAGTTGATATTCACGCAAATCTAAACAAAAAGTTTCAAGCGTTTCAAAAATAGCCGACGAAATTTAAATACAACTTTTTCAGCAGTTTCAAATTATTACATGTTATCATCTTTGGATTTCTTCTTTGGATTCTTTCTCGTTTAAGCTCAGTGTTCAATTGAGTTGCAACCCGAAAAAAATGAGCTACTTTAACAAAATAATAAATCGATCCCTTTTTATGCAAGGGTTCCGCCTCCAAAATCATCTCTTCAAGTTCGAAAGTAGCGTTGCAATTAATATTCTTATCCGATGGAACGAAACTCGGCCTTACAAGTTTGTTCAGCACTTCTTCTTTCTTCATACCCCCGAAGAACTTCATTCTGTTCAGTTCGTCGCAGCTGCTCACTCTGTGTTTCGGGTTAACATCCAGCATGGACCTCAGCACTTCCACGAAATCGGGGTCCCAGTCAGGGGGGTCGTGAAAACATCCCTCGCATTGACAGAAAATGTTTTATTGAGGTTTAAGGGTGCAATTTTTTCCTTGAAACTCTGTAAATGCCTGGGGAAAAAGTTATTCGGTTTCAATTTTCAATTCTTACTGAGTATTTTTTTTGAAAAAAAACGTAGTTTTTTGTGCAAAGTTTTGATTGATAAAAATGTGTTATTTATTTTGAACCATTTTGATAGTAAAAAGTCCACTACTGGAAGATGGTATGTAATTCATCAAATCAATAAAATATTTTAGTTTTCTGTTACATTTGGTTAAAAAACTCAGCCTAATAGCTCGAAGCGGATATTTTACTGGTCCATTTGACATCTGTGGTTTTAATGAAGCGATAACAATCAGATAGTTGCACGTTGTTTGGGATCTCGTATGGCAGTCGGCGTCTAAATCAGGGCATCACTTTTCCCTCAAATCCCTATCTGGTTATATAATATATTCAGTAACAACTCAGAAACTTTTCAAGGTACATACTAATTACGCTTGCGGAATACTTTCAGTTATTTTAATCCGACATGACGATTTGAAAAAATATTTCGATACAATCATTTTTCAATTTCGTGGCGCAACGGCGGCTTCACGAAATGACGCTTGTATATTGTGTGTTTTTTCCTCGTGTATAAGTTAAGGTGAGTAAAGGGGTGGGGGAATGGAGGGGGAAAAGTGGAAAAGTGCCTGAATGTCTCGTAGAGGGTGACGGCTGTGGACCACCAGTCCACTTCGAACGAGTAGCTCTTCGACTTCCGAGTGGCCGTCTCTAGTAACTCGGGTGCCATGTAGTGCTTCGTCCCTAATCACAGCAGTTGTGCACACTTTTACCAATTTGCCTTTTTCCTTATGGCAGAGAACTAAGATCAATCTTATTTATAATAGTTTTCAATGAAAGGTTTGCCCAAAAATAGAAAGTATCAATTTTATGGGCTTTTCATTTTTCATTGCTTTATCATTTTTGACTAACAAATTATGATGAGTTCGCGTTATTACATATTGATAGATTAATACTTTGACTTAGATATTTAAACAAATTTTTTTCCAGTCATGTTCTCGCATAAATCATAGACACCCAAAAATCATAAATGACTATAAGTTTTTGTATTTCTAATTGGTTGCGAGCTTCAACGATGAAAAATAGCTCATATATCATCTGCAAATGGTTGTAAACTAGAAAAGAACTCGTGCCTGCTAAATTTGTAAGTCGTTTCTCCGAAGTGCAAATAGCTGCCACATTGAAGTCTGTCAGCGCCAGATGTCCGTTTTCGTCCAGAAGAATGTTATCTGGCTTAATGTCTCGATGAACCACCCCTTTTGATTTCAAATAATCCAACGCGAGACCAATTTCCAAAGCGTAAATTTTCAACGTATGTTTGTCAAAAACAGTCGATTTTGAGTCAATATGAAATCTTAAATCACCACCTCGGAACAGCTCGCTGACCATAAACATGTCTTCTTGGTCTTGAAATGTGTACCATAAATTGCATAAGAAAGTATGAGTTAACGCCATAAGAATCTGTTGTTCTTTTAACACATACTCAACCGCTTTATTTTGCAGACAAGCTTTTTTGTTCATGTATTTCATGGCGTAAAATTTGTCCGTATCGATTTTCTTCACGATACAGACTTTTCCGAATGCGCCCCTTCCGATTGATCGGAGGATTTGGAAGTGGGAGAGATCGACCTCCTCCGGAAGTTCCGGGGCACTTTTTTCTTTCTTCGTGCAGAGGCCGCCCATCCATAAACGTAGTTTTACACCCGGTGTTTCGGTTATGACAACTGAAACAAGTTTAGTATACTCTGATTTAAAATATGCAATATAACCACTGCTCTGAAAACTAACCCACTTTTACTAAATTTTTTGCTAGTTAAAAAGTCGAATTTTGTCTAAAAAAAAATACTATAAATTGTTTTATTTAATATGTGGTTTTCCCATCGTTTGAACGAAGAAAAACAACCTCAAAAATTTATATTCCCTAATTTCTCCGATTGTTGAAACAAAAAAGTCTTCAAAACAGAAACCAAAGCAAGCAAATAAATGACTTTAGTTTGTTTCAATTCCAAAAATCAATAGCTGTTTTACTGTTGTAATTACTGTTTTACGTGCTGTAACGGCTAAACACTCGATGTTACGATATAAAGTATGAAAAACAAATAAATTATTTTTAAGATTCAGCGTTAGAGCAACTAGAATTAAGGGCTGGGAATAGAGATTGAGATAAAACCTGAAGTTTGAACTGAGGATTGAGAAAAAGTAGGGATTTTTGAAAAATGGATTGAGAAAATGAAGATAGAGACATGATAAACTAAGCATCACAAAAGTACCAAATAAAAAATTGCTGAATGAATAAAAAGTTTGTGATCACTAGTTGACCTTGTCTGAGTTAAGTCAGTTATGACTATTTTAATCAGTTTGACCTCTAAACTGATTCGCGTCGATTAATATGTCTGATCTTGTGATTGTCTGACCTCAATAACCTCACTTAGGCTCAATTGGCTTTGACATATGTCAGACTGCAACACATCAAGATTCGACGATGTTGTTTCACCTTAGCCTTAACGATATCAAAAGGGCAATACTGAAGTTTAACTGTCTCATCTTCCACTCTTTCTCGAACAAAAAGTTATTTTACATCGATGCGCTTCGTTCGCTTCTGCATCACAGGAGTCTTGCATATCTTGATGCAGCTGTGCTGTTGTCCTCCTTGATGACTGTTGGTCCGTCATTCACCACTCCCATCTCATCGAGAAAAAGATCACTGAGTTAGAGCCTTTTGAACCGCTACCGCCTTTGCTTAGTAGTCAGCCTCACTGGTAGATATGGCTGCAGTTGGTTGCTTCTTGGTGCTCAATCTAATTGCTGCCCATGCCCTCTGCAAAACAAAGCTGAAAGCTGTAGCCAGTAGTTGATCTTCTGTCAGCCAGAACTGTGGAGTTTCGGATCCATAGAGCCTTGCACCATCAGCGTCCTTGGTGTGGCACAGCTCCAGATCTTAGGTAACAAAATCTTTGCAGCCACCCTGTGCACTTTTCCAGATTCTGAAGAAAACTGGAGAGTTGCGTCACAGTAGCTAGGATATCACGGCTGTATCACAGTAGCTAAGATATCACGGCTTATCTACGAATAATAATGAGCCCACAAAACCTCTGTAGTCTTCAGCTTTCATGGACACCGCCTGTACAAGCAATCGTCGATTCACCGTTAGTATCAGGAGCCAGGACAAAACGTCTATGTCATCCATCTTGAATCGTTCGGATAACCGCCCCTCATCTTACCCTTTTCATCTTGACGTCTTCACCCAAAGATGAAGTCATCTACCCAAACCATCCCATTAATCATTGCTCTCCTCAATGTGAAAAAAAAATTTCGTTTCTGCTTCCCGTGAACCCTTTATCAAGTAGGAAAGTAATCAACGTCAGGTACTAGTCTCTTGCTCTGCGCTGATAAAAATTTCGTTGTAGGAAACACACTTGGCTTTGATAGCTTCTGAACCCAGTTGGCTGCTCTGTTGGGACTGTCTCTATTACAGGAGAGTTGACTAAGGCTGACTTATTCATCTATCTATCAGATGAACTTGCTTTTCCTGACCATTGGATCCAGTTTCTACCTGTGTGTCGATCAGATAGTACGCCAGTTAACCGAGCACACGCAATTAGCTCAGTTTGATGATTTTCAATTGTGCATCTCTGTTGATCAAAAACGCTTCTCATTTCCGAATGTGGGACACAACTTTCGAACTCTCACAGTTGTCGACATTGCTCGCACTCAGAACATCACTGAAGAAAGAAAGGCATGCCGCGCTGCTTAAGAGATAGCTGTCCTCCATGGGGTGTCAGCAGATACCTAGCCACCGCCGAGCTACACTCATCAAGTTCACACTCATCAAGTTCACACCGGAACCAAGATCATGAAAAGTTTTCTTTGTTCCGGTTTTAGAGGTCGAAGCAAATGTCTTATTGAATTAAAGTCTTTCCATTCGCATGAACCCCTTCACTACATGTCGAGCTAGGAACCGCCCTGCTTGTTCTATCGCATCTCTCGTCACAGCAAGAACACATCGTCCAGGAACAGCTTTCGAGATTTTGGTTCATCAACAGTTGTCCATGTTACCATGGCTTCTAGAGTCTTGACTTCTAAGACAATGGCTGCCAGCCGCATCTCCTTTTCGGGCTCCGGCACTGCTTCTGAATAGCCCCTTGGCTCTTGGATTCCACTCGCTGAAACATGGATATAGGGCAGTCCGTATCAAATGGATGGGTTCCTCGTCCTAATGGACCTCTGCACGGGATGCTCAATAGAGTGTGTATCTACTGCTTCATCCTCGTCTTGATCATCGTCAGTAGCCCCATTCAATCTGCAGTATCACCCTCAGTTTCCGTTCTTGTTGCTTAGCTGGTTGTCTGAATGCTTGGTTGCTCAATAAAAATTTGTACCTCAATTGATAGCTCCAGGGTTTGCATTAGCTCACTGTGAAGCTTGAAGTCATATGCAATGATGATTTCATTAAAAAACACGCTTCCTGCTTGCACAACTTGTCCTGTCTCCATCAAAAATAGGCATTGATCTCCTCATCCTAGCCGATGAACTTGCTTTTCCTGACCATTGGATCCAGTTTCTGCCTGTGTGTCGATCAGATAGTACGCCAGTTAACCGAGCACACGCAAAAAACTCAGTTTGATAATTTTCAATTGTGCATCTCCGTTGATCAAAAACGCTTCTCATTTCTGAATATGGGACACAATTTTCGAACTCTCACAGCTGTCGACATTGCTCACACTCAGAACATCTTCGATAGTTTTGCTTCGGCCAGCAGACATTCAGTCCTTGCGGTGATCAGTCTGTTGCAGCGCTTTACTACACCTTTCTGTTGGGGAGTGATGGGCTCCTTGAAAATTTTCTTCACCTGGGATTCTTTTCAAAATCTCCTGATTACATTTGACGAATCCTCACCTCTATTGTCAGTTAACAGGCACTCCGGTGCTTTTTGTTGAAACTGTTGAAGCCACAAACTCTTGAAACTTCAGTAAGGAATCACTCTTATTCCCCAGGTACTTGACCACACCTAGCCGACTGAATTCGTCGATGAAGCTCAAGGTATAGCGAGCACCAAAAAGGCTCAGTACTTCAAAGGATCCCCTGATGTCACTGAATAGCTGTTGCCCCTGCTTGGAAGCTGTAAACACATCGCAGAACCCTAGAGCGTCTACATTGTTAAGCGATGAAAAGTCCTGCTGGTTGAGGTGCCCCAGTCGTCGGTGCCACAACATTGTATAACTGGTTTCCCCCTTTGCTTATGTCACTGGATCCTACTGAACTTTCACTGAAAAAACAAAGGCATACCGCGCTGCTTAAGAGGTAGCTGTCCTCCATGGGGTGTCAGCAGATACCTAGCCACCGCCGAGCTACACTCATCAAGTTCACATTGCAGCTCGGCACAAACAGTACGTTGTGAAAAATGTTCCTCCTCACAGTGTTGTGGCAGTTCCTGATCTCCATTTCCACTTATCCTTTGCCCTCAACACTTAACAGTGTTCTGTTGAGGTTCTCCACTATTGTTCCATTGTTTCAGCTCTCAAAGCTTAAAAAAAGCACTGTTGAGCATTACAAGATCAATGCATCCCGCCCGAATTCACAATGAGGTCGTCGTCCTTATTGAAAATTTCGCACA
The DNA here is from genome assembly GCF_963678635.1 of Symsagittifera roscoffensis. Taxonomy (NCBI): domain Eukaryota; kingdom Metazoa; phylum Xenacoelomorpha; order Acoela; family Convolutidae; genus Symsagittifera; species Symsagittifera roscoffensis. The sequence continues at coordinate 24,832,300 of NC_087068.1, read as the reverse complement.
GCAAAAGAAGAACCCTGTCCTCCCCTGCTTACACTACTTGGCAAAATGTCCAGGTTGCCCGCACTTGAGGCACCCTTGCTTTTTTTCACTCGGCCCACTTGCTTCGATCAACCCGCTGGTTCGAGCATTAAATTTTCCACGATAACTTCTGGTTTAACAGTTTTTCACTATATGAACCTACTGGCATAACACCTAGCAGCCACTACTTGACACTTTTTTCTTCTTTCTTGCAGCTTGAATGGCTATGTGACCACGTCTAGTCCATCCACATGCAGCTTTGCTCGATTCATTCTAGCTCCTCAGTCTCGTTCTCAGCTCCGCAAAGTTTTCGGCTGGTTGCAAGCTCCCCTGCACCAAAAAATGCTCATAGCTGTCAGGCAGCCCATTAACCACCAGATCTTTGAATAGTTTTCCTTCCGTGATTCCTACTCCAGCTTCGCTCAACCGCCTCATCAGCTCTTGGCTGCAAACTAAGCAATCGTCGGGATCCTTCTCTGATCCTCGCAAGCTAGCCTACTAGACGGACCATGATCGGCCTCTTTACGCTGCAGAATTTCTCTTGAAGCAGCTTCCAGGCCTTAGTGCCATTGCCATAACCATTTGTTCCCACACAGTCGATCTTTGTCATCCAGACCCCCATACGCCTATAAAATTATGCAAGCAAACTTTTTTTGTAGTTAACGTAATTCTGGAACCCCGATAATTGGATAATTCTTCCGTTTTCAGAAATAAATTTCTTCAAATACGCTAAAAAAAGCTGTTTTTGAAAAGTATTGTATGCCCTGCTCAAGGCACAATTATTTGAAACTTCAAAATCATAAAATTAGCTTATTTGAAAGTGTTTGCCAAAAAGTAGAAATCGGCTACTTTCATTAATTTGTATATGATCTACTTTCAGGTCGTTTCAATGGGTTGTGCATGCAAGAACGTCCAACTTTTGGTGAATCTAGCTTTGAGTCTTTATCAATTGAGGTCGGTAAGGTCTTTATCAATTGTGGTCGGTAAAGAACACAACCCACAAATTGAGAAGAATTTAAAGTGATAACGGGGAGGTTTCAGATAATTTAAACGCGTTTTCTCAATCACTCCAATTTCGGCGCCAAAATGTCTGCACCTGCAAATCAAACAATTATCTTGACGCCAAAACAACCAAATTGCAAATTTTCCAATTCGTTGAGGATTTTTGTTATAAGTGTATCATTTTTTTCTATTCTTTTTTGAGTATAAAATGAATGAGATCCCATTCTTTAAAAGCTCAAAATAGAATGGCAGAAAGATGCTACAATTTCAAGAATATCGAAATCTGTTCTAGTAATCATTCGCTGCCTCCTCTAAGTCAATCTGAGTTCGTAATTATGAGAAGAGCTGGTGCAATGAAATTAATGTTTTTTCTTTGTTTTCTTTTCCTGTCCCTTTGTTGTTTCAGCTTGGCTAGAAATGACTAGGTCTTATTCGACTTCAAACTCATCATCTTATCCAGAGGCGCAGCGCCAGGTCCATCCAAGTTCAAAGCCGGCTCCGGTGGTGGCGTTCCCCCCGACGCTTTCGGCCCTCCTAACTCTTCGGTCGGTGGCAATGGGCTCGGATTCAGAGTTGGAGCCAGAGGTGCAGCGGCCAAGTCTTGTTTGAGCATCTCGTTGTCGATTAATTGCACGTCTACTTTCCAGTCTTTCATTCGGTCGAAGTTGAGGTACTTTGCAAACATTTGGTTGTCGGCTTAGGCGTCAAAGCTCTTCCTCTCTTCCATTTCTTTCAGTCGCTTTTTCTGTACATGGATCGATTTAAAATTTAAATATGGACCTAGTTTTTTGAACTATTCATTGAAAATTTTGAATTCACAAGCTCTGGCGTGGATGTGGATTCGATTTTAAAAAATATTGGTGCTTCTGCGAACATTTTAAAATTTTCAAGCCATTTTACTTTATTTTTTCCAGTTTTTAAGAGAGCAAGTTGATATTCACGCAAATCTAAACAAAAAGTTTCAAGCGTTTCAAAAATAGCCGACGAAATTTAAATACAACTTTTTCAGCAGTTTCAAATTATTACATGTTATCATCTTTGGATTTCTTCTTTGGATTCTTTCTCGTTTAAGCTCAGTGTTCAATTGAGTTGCAACCCGAAAAAAATGAGCTACTTTAACAAAGTAATAAATCGATCCCTTTTTATGCAAGGGTTCCGCCTCCAAAATCATCTCTTCAAGTTCGAAAGTAGCGTTGCAATTAATATTCTTATCCGATGGAACGAAACTCGGCCTTACAAGTTTGTTCAGCACTTCTTCTTTCTTCATACCCCCGAAGAACTTCATTCTGTTCAGTTCGTCGCAGCTGCTCACTCTGTGTTTCGGGTTAACATCCAGCATGGACCTCAGCACTTCCACGAAATTGGGGTCCCAGTCAGGGGGGTCGTGAAAACATCCCTCGCATTGACAGAAAATGTTTTATTGAGGTTTAAGGGTGCAATTTTTTCCTTGAAACTCTGTAAATGCCTGGGGAAAAAGTTATTCGGTTTCAATTTTCAATTCTTACTGAGTATTTTTTTTGAAAAAAAACGTAGTTTTTTGTGCAAAGTTTTGATTGATAAAAATGTGTTATTTATTTTGAACCATTTTGATAGTAAAAAGTCCACTACTGGAAGATGGTATGTAATTCATCAAATCAATAAAATATTTTAGTTTTCTATTACATTTGGTTAAAAAACTCAGCCTAATAGCTCGCAGCGGATATTTTACTGGTCCATTTGACATCTGTGGTTTTAATGAAGCGATAACAATCAGATAGTTGCACGTTGTTTGGGATCTCGTATGGCAGTCGGCGTCTAAATCAGGGCATCACTTTTCCCTCAAATCCCTATCTGGTTATATAATATATTCAGTAACAACTCAGAAACTTTTCAAGGTACATACTAATTACGCTTGCGGAATATTTTCAGTTATTTTAATCCGACATGACGATTTGAAAAAATATTTCGATACAATCATTTTTCAATTTCGTGGCGCAACGGCGGCTTCACGAAATGACGCTTGTATATTGTGTGTTTTTTCCTCGTGTATAAGTTAAGGTGAGTAAAGGGGTGGGGGAATGGAGGGGGAAAAGTGGAAAAAGTGCCTGAATGTCTCGTAGAGGGTGACGCCTGTGGACCACCAGTCCACTTCGAACGAGTAGCTCTTCGACTTCCGAGTGGCCGTCTCTAGTAACTCGGGTGCCATGTAGTGCTTCGTCCCCAATCACAGCAGTTGTGCACACTTTTACCAATTTGCCTTTTTCCTTATGGCAGAGAACTAAGATCAATCTTATTTATAATAGTTTTCAATGAAAGGTTTGCCCAAAAACAGAAATTATCAATTTTATAGGCTTTTCATTTTTCATTGCTTTATCATTTTTGACTAACAAATTATGATGAGTTCGCGTTATTACATATTGATAGATTAATACTTTGACTTAGATATTTAAACAAATTTTTTTCCAGTCATGTTCTCGCATAAATCATAGACACCCAAAAATCATAAATGACTATAAGTTTTTGTATTTCTAATTGGTTGCGAGCTTCAACGATGAAAAATAGCTCATATCTCATATATCAATTTTTTCCTTGAAACTCTGTAAATGCCTGGGGAAAAAGTTATTCGGTTTCAATTTTCAATTCTTACTGAGTATTTTTTTTGAAAAAAAACGTAGTTTTTTGTGCAAAGTTTTGATTGATAAAAATGTGTTATTTATTTTGAACCATTTTGATAGTAAAAAGTCCACTACTGGAAGATGGTATGTAATTCATCAAATCAATAAAATATTTTAGTTTTCTATTACATTTGGTTAAAAAACTCAGCCTAATAGCTCGAAGCGGATATTTTACTGGTCCATTTGACATCTGTGGTTTTAATGAAGCGATAACAATCAGATAGTTGCACGTTGTTTGGGATCTCGTATGGCAGTCGGCGTCTAAATCAGGGCATCACTTTTCCCTCAAATCCCTATCTGGTTATATAATATATTCAGTAACAACTCAGAAACTTTTCAAGGTACATACTAATTACGCTTGCGGAATATTTTCAGTTATTTTAATCCGACATGACGATTTGAAAAAATATTTCGATACAATCATTTTTCAATTTCGTGGCGCAACGGCGGCTTCACGAAATGACGCTTGTATATTGTGTGTTTTTTCCTCGTGTATAAGTTAAGGTGAGTAAAGGGGTGGGGGAATGGAGGGGGAAAAGTGGAAAAGTGCCTGAATGTCTCGTAGAGGGTGACGCCTGTGGACCACCAGTCCACTTCGAACGAGTAGCTCTTCGACTTCCGAGTGGCCGTCTCTAGTAACTCGGGTGCCATGTAGTGCTTCGTCCCTAATCACAGCAGTTGTGCACACTTTTACCAATTTGCCTTTTTCCTTATGGCAGAGAACTAAGATCAATCTTATTTATAATAGTTTTCAATGAAAGGTTTGCCCAAAAATAGAAATTATCAATTTTATGGGCTTTTCATTTTTCATTGCTTTATCATTTTTGACTAACAAATTATGATGAGTTCGCGTTATTACATATTGATAGATTAATACTTTGACTTAGATATTTAAACAAATTTTTTTCCAGTCATGTTCTCGCATAAATCATAGACACCCAAAAATCATAAATGACTATAAGTTTTTGTATTTCTAATTGGTTGCGAGCTTCAACGATGAAAAATAGCTCATATATCATCTGCAAATGGTTGTAAACTAGAAAAGAACTCGTGCCTGCTAAATTTGTAAGTCGTTTCTCCGAAGTGCAAATAGCTGCCACATTGAAGTCTGTCAGCGCCAGATGTCCGTTTTCGTCCAGAAGAATATTATCTGGCTTAATATCTCGATGAACCACCCCTTTTGATTTCAAATAATCCAACGCGAGACCAATTTCCAACGCGTAAATTTTCAACGTATGTTTGTCAAAAACAGTCGATTTTGAGTCAATATGAAATCTTAAATCACCACCTCGGAACAGCTCACTGACCATAAACATGTCTTCTTGGTCTTGAAATGTGTACCATAAATTGCATAAGAAAGTATGAGTTAACGCCATAAGAATCTGTTGTTCTTTTAACACATACTCAACCGCTTTATTTTGCAGACAAGCTTTTTTGTTCGTGTATTTCATGGCGTAAAATTTGTCCGTATCGATTTTCTTCACGATACAGACTTTTCCGAATGCGCCCCTTCCGATTGATTGGAGGATTTGGAAGTGGGAGAGATCGACCTCCTCCGGAAGTTCCGGGGCACTTTTTTCTTTCTTCGTGCAGAGGCCGCCCATCCATAAACGTAGTTTTACACCCGGTGTTTCGGTTATGACAACTGAAACAAGTTTAGTATACTCTGATTTAAAATATGCAATATAACCACTGCTCTGAAAACTAACCCACTTTTACTAAATTTTTTGCTAGTTAAAAAGTCGAATTTTGTCTAAAAAAAAATACTATAAATTGTTTTATTTAATATGTGGTTTTCCCATCGTTTGAACGAAGAAAAACAACCTCAAAAATTTATATTCCCTAATTTCTCCGATTGTTGAAACAAAAAAGTCTTCAAAACAGAAACCAAAGCAAGCAAATAAATGACTTTAGTTTGTTTCAATTCCAAAAATCAATAGCTGTTTTACTGTTGTAATTACTGTTTTACGTGCTGTAACGGCTAAACATTCGATGTTACGATATAAAGTATGAAAAACAAATAAATTATTTTTAAGATTCAGGGTTAGAGCAACTAGAATTAAGGGCTGGGAATAGAGATTGAGATAAAACCTGAAGTTTGAACTGAGGATTGAGAAAAAGTAGGGATTTTTGAAAAATGGATTGAGAAAATGAAGATAGAGACATGATAAACTAAGCATCACAAAAGTACCAAATAAAAAATTGCTGAATGAATAAAAAGTTTGTGATCACTAGTTGACCTTGTCTGAGTTAAGTCAGTTATGACTATTTTAATCAGTTTGACCTCTAAACTGATTCGCGTCGATTAATATGTCTGATCTTGTGATTGTCTGACCTCAATAACCTCACTTAGGCTCAATTGGCTTTGACATATGTCAGACTGCAACACATCAAGATTCGACGATGTTGTTTCACCTTAGCCTTAACGATATCAAAAGGGCAATACTGAAGTTTAACTGTCTCATCTTCCACTCTTTCTCGAACAAAAAGTTATTTTACATCGATGCGCTTCGTTCGCTTCTGCATCACAGGAGTCTTGCATATCTTGATGCAGCTGTGCTGTTGTCCTCCTTGATGACTGTTGGTCCGTCATTCACCACTCCCATCTCATCGAGAAAAAGATCACTGAGTTAGAGCCTTTTGAACCGCTACCGCCTTTGCTTAGTAGTCAGCCTCACTGGTAGATATGGCTGCAGTTGGTTGCTTCTTGGTGCTCAATCTAATTGCTGCCCATGCCCTCTGCAAAACAAAGCTGAAAGCTGTAGCCAGTAGTTGATCTTCTGTCAGCCAGAACTGTGGAGTTTCGGATCCATAGAGCCTTGCACCATCAGCGTCCTTGGTGTGGCACAGCTCCAGATCTTAGGTAACAAAATCTTTGCAGCCACCCTGTGCACTTTTCCAGATTCTCAAGAAAACTGGAGAGTTGCGTCACAGTAGCTAGGATATCACGGCTGTATCACAGTAGCTAAGATATCACGGCTTATCTACGAATAATAAGGAGCCCACAAAACCTCTGTAGTCTTCAGCTTTCATGGACACCGCCTGTACAAGCAATCGTCGATTCACCGTTAGTATCAGGAGCCAGGACAAAACGTCTATGTCATCCCACTTGAATCGTTCGGATAACCGCCCCTCATCTTACCCTTTTCATCGTGACGTCTTCACCCAAAGATGAAGTCATCTACCCAAACCATCCCATTAATCATTGCTCTCCTCAACGTGAAAAAAAAATTTCGTTTCTGCTTCCCGTGAACCCTTTATCAAGTAGGAAAGTAATCAACGTCAGGTACTAGTCTCTTGCTCTGCGCTGATAAAAATTTCGTTGTAGGAAACACACTTGGCTTTGATAGCTGCTGAACCCAGTTGGCTGCTCCGTTGGGACTGTCTCTATTACAGGAGAGTTGACTAAGGCTGACTTATTCATCTATCTATCAGATGAACTTGCTTTTCCTGACCATTGGATCCAGTTTCTACCTGTGTGTCGATCAGATAGTACGCCAGTTAACCGAGCACACGCAATTAGCTCAGTTTGATGATTTTCAATTGTGCATCTCTGTTGATCAAAAACGCTTCTCATTTCCGAATGTGGGACACAACTTTCGAACTCTCACAGTTGTCGACATTGCTCGCACTCAGAACATCACTGAAGAAAGAAAGGCATGCCGCGCTGCTTAAGAGATAGCTGTCCTCCATGGGGTGTCAGCAGATACCTAGCCACCGCCGAGCTACACTCATCAAGTTCACACTCATCAAGTTCACACCGGAACCAAGATCATGAAAAGTTTTCTTTGTTCCGGTTTTAGAGGTCGAAGCAAATGTCTTATTGAATTAAAGTCTTTCCATTCGCATGAACCCCTTCACTACATGTCGAGCTAGGAACCGCCCTGCTTGTTCTATCGCATCTCTCGTCACAGCAAGAACACATCGTCCAGGAACAGCTTTCGAGATTTTGGTTCATCAACAGTTGTCCATGTTACCATGGCTTCTAGAGTCTTGACTTCTAAGACAATGGCTGCCAGCCGCATCTCCTTTTCGGGCTCCGGCACTGCTTCTGAATAGCCGCTTGGCTCTTGGATTCCACTCGCTGAAACATGGATATAGGGCAGTCCGTATCAAATGGATGGGTTCCTCGTCCTAATGGACCTCTGCACGGGATGCTCAATAGAGTGTGTATCTACTGCTTCATCCTCGTCTTGATCATCGTCAGTAGCCCCATTCAATCTGCAGTATCACCCTCAGTTTCCGTTCTTGTTGCTTAGCTGGTTGTCTGAATGCTTGGTTGCTCAATAAAAATTTGTACCTCAATTGATAGCTCCAGGGTTTGCATTAGCTCACTGTGAAGCTTGAAGTCAAATGCAATGATGATTTCATTAAAAAACCCGCTTCCTGCTTGCACAACTTGTCCTGTCTCCATCAAAAATAGGCATTGATCTCCTCATCCTAGCCGATGAACTTGCTTTTCCTGACCATTGGATCCAGTTTCTGCCTGTGTGTCGATCAGATAGTACGCCAGTTAACCGAGCACACGCAAAAAACTCAGTTTGATAATTTTCAAATGTGCATCTCCGTTGATCAAAAACGCTTCTCATTTCTGAATATGGGACACAATTTTCGAACTCTCACAGCTGTCGACATTGCTCACACTCAGAACATCTTCGATAGTTTTGCTTCGGCCAGCAGACATTCAGTCCTTGCGGTGATCAGTCTGTTGCAGCGCTTTACTACACCTTTCTGTTGGGGAGTGATGGGCTCCTTGAAAATTTTCTTCACCTGGGATTCTTTTCAAAATCTCCTGATTACATTTGACGAATCCTCACCTCTATTGTCAGTTAACAGGCACTCCGGTGCTTTTTGTTGAAACTGTTGAAGCCACAAACTCTTGAAACTTCAGTAAGGAATCACTCTTATTCCCCAGGTACTTGACCACACCTAGCCGACTGAATTCGTCGATGAAGCTCAAGGTATAGCGAGCACCAAAAAGGCTCAGTACTTCAAAGGATCCCCTGATGTCACTGAATAGCTGTTGCCCCTGCTTGGAAGCTGTAAACACATCGCAGAACCCTAGAGCGTCTACATTGTTAAGCGATGAAAAGTCCTGCTGGTTGAGGTGCCCCAGTCGTCGGTGCCACAACATTGTATAACTGGTTTCCCCCTTTGCTTATGTCACTGGATCCTACTGAACTTTCACTGAAAAAACAAAGGCATACCGCGCTGCTTAAGAGGTAGCTGTCCTCCATGGGGTGTCAGCAGATACCTAGCCACCGCCGAGCTACACTCATCAAGTTCACATTGCAGCTCGGCACAAACAGTACGTTGTGAAAAATGTTCCTCCTCACAGTGTTGTGGCAGTTCCTGATCTCCATTTCCACTTATCCTTTGCCCTCAACACTTAACAGTGTTCTGTTGAGGTTCTCCACTATTGTTCCATTGTTTCAGCTCTCAAAGCTTAAAAAAAGCCCTGTTGAGCATTACAAGATCAATGCATCCCGCCCGAATCCACAATGAGGTCGTCTTCCTTATTGAAAATTTCGCACAGCAAAAGAAGAACCCTGTCCTCCCCTGCTTACACTACTTGGCAAAATGTCCAGGTTGCCCGCACTTGAGGCACCCTTGCTTTTTTTCACTCGGCCCACTTGCTTCGATCAACCCGCTGGTTCGAGCATTAAATTTTCCACGATAACTTCTGGTTTAACAATTTTTCACTATATGAACCTACTGGCAGCACACCTAGCAGCCACTACTTGACACTTTTTTCTTCTTTCTTGCAGCTTGAATGGCTATGTGACCACGTCTAGTCCATCCACATGCAGCCTTGCTCGATTCATTCTAGCTCCTCAGTCTCGTTCTCAGCTCCGCAAAGTTTTCGGCTGGTTGCAAGCTCCCCTGCACCAAAAAATGCTCATAGCTGTCAGGCAGCCCATTAACCACCAGATCTTTGAATAGTTTTCCTTCCGTGATTCCTACTCCAGCTTCGCTCAACCGCCTCATCAGCTCTTGGCTGCAAACGAAGCAATCGTCGGGATCCTTCTCTGATCCTCGCAAGCTAGCCTACTACACGGACCATGAACGGCCTCTTTACGCTGCAGAATTTCTCTTGAAGCAGCTTCCAGGCCTTAGTGCCATTGCCATAACCATTTGTTCCCACACAGTCGATCTTTGTCATCCAGACCCCCATACGCCTATAAAATTATGCAAGCAAACTTTTTTTGTAGTTAACGTAATTCTGGAACCCCGATAATTGGATAATTCTTCCGTTTTCAGAAATAAATTTCTTCAAATACGCTAAAAAAAAAGCTGTTTTTGAAAAGTATTGTATGCCCTGCTCAAGGCACAATTATTTGAAACTTCAAAATCATAAAATTAGCTTATTTGAAAGTGTTTGCCAAAAAGTAGAAATCGGCTACTTTCATTAATTTGTATATGATCTACTTTCAGATCGTTTCAATGGGTTGTGCATGCAAGAACGTCCAACTTTTGGTGAATCTAGCTTTGAGTCTTTATCAATTGTGGTCGGTAAGGTCTTTATCAATTGTGGTCGGTAAAGAACACAACCCACAAATTGAGAAGAATTTAAAGTGATAACGGGGAGGTTTCAGATAATTTAAACGCGTTTTCTCAATCACTCCAATTTCGGCGCCAAAATGTCTGCACCTGCAAATCAAACAATTATCTTGACGCCAAAACAACCAAATTGCAAATTTTCCAATTCGTTGAGGATTTTTGTTATAAGTGTATCATTTTTTTCTATTCTTTTTTGAGTATAAAATGAATGAGATCCCATTCTTTAAAAGCTCAAAATAGAATGGCAGAAAGATGCTACAATTTCAAGAATATCGAAATCTGTTCTAGTAATCATTCGCTGCCTCCTCTAAGTCAATCTGAGTTCGTAATTATGAGAAGAGCTGGTGCAATGAAATTAATGTTTTTTCTTTGTTTTCTTTTCCTGTCCCTTTGTTGTTTCAGCTTGGCTAGAAATGACTAGGTCTTATTCGACTTCAAACTCATCCTCTTATCCAGAGGCGCAGCGCCAGGTCCATCCAAGTTCAAAGCCGGCTCCGGTGGTGGCGTTCCCCCCGACGCTTTCGGCCCTCCTGACTCTTCGGTCGGTGGCAATGGGCTCGGATTCAGAGTTGGAGCCAGAGGTGCAGCGGCCAAGTCTTGTTTGAGCATCTCGTTGTCGATTAATTGCACGTCTACTTTCCAGTCTTTCATTCGGTCGAAGTTGAGGTACTTTGCAAACATTTGGTTGTCGGCTTCGGCGTCAAAGCTCTTCCTCTCTTCCATTTCTTTCAGTCGCTTTTTCTGTACATGGATCGATTTAAAATTTAAATATGGACCTAGTTTTTTGAACTATTCATTGAAAATTTTGAATTCACAAGCTCTGGCGTGGATGTGGATTCGATTTAAAAAAATATTGGTGCTTCTGCGAACATTTTAAAATTTTCAAGCCATTTTACTTTATTTTTTCCAGTTTTTAAGAGAGCAAGTTGATATTCACGCAAATCTAAACAAAAAGTTTCAAGCGTTTCAAAAATAGCCGACGAAATTTAAATACAACTTTTTCAGCAGTTTCAAATTATTACATGTTATCATCTTTGGATTTCTTCTTTGGATTCTTTCTCGTTTAAGCTCAGTGTTCAATTGAGTTGCAACCCGAAAAAAATGAGCTACTTTAACAAAAGAATAAATCGATCCCTTTTTATGCAAGGGTTCCGCCTCCAAAATCATCTCTTCAAGTTCGAAAGTAGCGTTGCAATTAATATTCTTATCCGATGGAACGAAACTCGGCCTTACAAGTTTGTTCAGCACTTCTTCTTTCTTCATACCCCCGAAGAACTTCATTCTGTTCAGTTCGTCGCAGCTGCTCACTCTGTGTTTCGGGTTAACATCCAGCATGGCCTTCAGCACTTCCACGAAATCGGGATCCCAGTCAGGGGGGTCGTGAAAACATCCCTCGCATTGACAGAAAATGTTTTATTGAGGTTTAAGGGTGCAATTTTTTCCTTGAAACTCTGTAAATGCCTGGGGAAAAAGTTATTCGGTTTCAATTTTCAATTCTTACTGAGTATTTTTTTTGAAAAAAAACGTAGTTTTTTGTGCAAAGTTTTGATTGATAAAAATGTGTTATTTATTTTGAACCATTTTGATAGTAAAAAGTCCACTACTGGAAGATGGTATGTAATTCATCAAATCAATAAAATATTTTAGTTTTCTGTTACATTTTGGTTAGAAAATTCAGCCTAATAGCTCGAAGCGGATATTTTACTGGTCCATTTGACATCTGTGGTTTTAATGAAGCGATAACAATCAGATAGTTGCACGTTGTTCGGGATCTCGTATGGCAGTCGGCGTCTAAAGCAGGGTATCACTTTTCCCTCAAACCCCGAATCATCCTGTTAACCTATCTGGTTATATAATATATTCATTAACAAGCTCAGAAACTTTTCAAGGTACGTACTAATTACGCTTGCGGAATATTTTCAGTTCTTTTAATCCGACATGACGATTTGATAAAATATTTCGATACAATCATTTTTCAATTACGTGGCGCAACGGCGGCTTCACGAAATGACGCTTGTATATTGTGTGTTTTTTCCTCGTGTATAAGTTAAGGTGAGTAAAGGGGTGGGGGAATGGAGGGGGAAAAGTGGAAAAGTGCCTGAATGTCTCGTAGAGGGTGACGCCTGTGGACCACCAGTCCACTTCGAACGAGTAGCTCTTCGACTTCCGAGTGGCCGTCTCTAGTAACTCGGGTGCCATGTAGTGCTTCGTCCCTAATCACAGCAGTTGTGCACACTTTTACCAATTTGCCTTTTTCCTTATGGCAGAGAACTAAGATCAATCTGATTTATAATAGTTTTCAATGAAAGGTTTGCCCAAAAATAGAAAGTGTCAATTTCAAGGGCTTTTTCATTTTTCATTGCTTTATCATTTTCACTAACAAATAATGATGAGTTCGCGTTATTACATATTGATAGATTAATACTTTGACTTAGATATTTAAACAAATTTTTTTCCAGTCATGTTCTCGCATAAATCATAGACACCCAAAAATCATAAATGACTATAAGTTTTTGTATTTCTAATTGGTTGCGAGCTTCAACGATGAAAAATAGCTCATATATCATCTGCAAATGGTTGTAAACTAGAAAAGAACTCGTGCCTGCTAAATTTGTAAGTCGTTTCTCCGAAGTGCAAATAGCTGCCACATTGAAGTCTGTCAGCGCCAGATGTCCGTTTTCGTCCAGAAGAATATTATCTGGCTTAATATCTCGATGAACCACCCCTTTTGATTTCAAATAATCCAACGCGAGACCAATTTCCAACGCGTAAATTTTCAACGTATGTTTGTCAAAAACAGTCGATTTTGAGTCAATATGAAATCTTAAATCACCACCTCGGAACAGCTCACTGACCATAAACATGTCTTCTTGGTCTTGAAATGTGTACCATAAATTGCATAAGAAAGTATGAGTTAACGCCATAAGAATCTGTTGTTCTTTTAACACATACTCAACCGCTTTATTTTGCAGACAAGCTTTTTTGTTCATGTATTTCATGGCGTAAAATTTGTCCGTATCGATTTTCTTCACGATACAGACTTTTCCGAATGCGCCCCTTCCGATTGATCGGAGGATTTGGAAGTGGGAGAGATCGACCTCCTCCGGAAGTTCCGGGGCACTTTTTTCTTTCTTCGTGCAGAGGCCGCCCATCCATAAACGTAGTTTTACACCCGGTGTTTCGGTTATGACAACTGAAACAAGTTTAGTATACTCTGATTTAAAATATGCAATATAACCACTGCTCTGAAAACTAACCCACTTTTACTAAATTTTTTACCTTTTTATTCCGAGTCTCAGAGATTAACGGACTATTTGTGCTCGAAGTGAATTTTTCAGACAAATGTCAACTTTTTATCGGAAGCCATTTTCGACGGAATTTCTTAAAATCATGTAAAAATTGTCAATATCCTGAGCTTAAATAAAAAAAATATTATTTATTTTTACAGGTGATCCTTTTTATTGGGGTAATGGGGGTTTAAAAATTGCCAATTTGGACTCATTTTACGCACTCCATGCCAAAAAAAATAAAGGATGCCTAGCTCAAGAGCGCGAGTTCTTTGAGTGCGGCAAATTTTTCCGCGCTCAAAATCACTGTAACTAAATGGACGCTAATTGGGTCCATTGACTCCGTACGGGCTCAAATTGGTACTAGCTAAGTACAACATGACATGAAGCCGACAGACGACATTTTTTCCTCATTGCAATATGTTAATTATATAAAAATTAAATTATGCTACAGCTGGTGAAAGTCTTACAAACGAACTTTTTGAAAGAAAAAAACATCGCCATTTGGAAAAAAATCGATTCAAAAACTAATTAGAAACAATTAAATGCATTAAAACTAAATAAACTTTTCTAGATAAAAAAACTTCAAGAAAACTGGAATTGATTTTGCTTAACTCGAACCCCAGCCAAGCTCAATTTTCAGCTTGGTAAATTCCAAAAACTAAAAAGTTGAGACTTTGCAGCCAGCTTTTTGGTTGTTTTCTGAGTTCAAGCAGGAGGTAGCTTTCTCATAGAGTAGTTTCAGATAAGGCACACCGTCTGTTCATCGCGTTATCTTATTTTCGGCCGGATAGATTCGTGCAACTTCTTGGTCTAATACCAATCTTAATCTTACTCTTATATCTCCTAGTCTCGATAAATCTAGTGCATTTTGTTATTTGCGAGTTAATCTTGAAGCTTGTCCGAAAGTAGAACAAGTGTAGTCTAAGGTTTATTAAAATTAGTCTGGTGCTGAAACTACAAGTAGTTTCAGCACTTACAGATAACTGTCAGTGTTAGTGATGGAATATGATTGGTTGGTTAGTAATAATTTATAGGGATAGTTTTGTCAATAATATAATTGGTTTATAAATACTCGTCCAGAACTCGTTCCACCCATCCGGGGTTTAGAGAATTTTTAGTTTTAAATTGTTTACCGTAGTGAAGGACGGATAGAGAGATTTCATATCCTTTGTGGTAGTTTTTTTAGTAGTTGGAGCAGTGACTTCGTGAAGAGAAGAGAAGAACAGTTGTTCGTGTTTCAAAAGTGGGTCTCGTTTGATCGTGGGTCGTCTTGAGTGATTGTGTTAAGATTCTAGATCGATGCAGTGACGTGTCTGTTTCGTTAAGCTTAGAGCAAGACTTCGTGGAAGATGAAGTTGATCTTTCCGTGTGAAGTGCGAAGTGACTAAGATCGGTATGTGAGATCAATATCAAGTTGACCATTGGTCTGTTTCAATGGTTTCCTTTGCAGCTATGTTTAGTCCATACTTTAAATCCTCTGAGGGTAGTGACTACGGTAACAAACCAATAGATTTGTCAATCCAGAGTTGGAATGTAATCAAGTTTTCATCTCCTTTGCTGCTCGTTCCTTTGGCTCTAAGAAACCTTTTACGTTGCATTTATATATCTACATCTTGTTAGTGAAGTCAGATTTTAGTTATGTTTTTTTATTAGTTGCTTTCGCAAAAGCGTTTTCATTTAGTTCGGTTATTTTAAAAAAAAGTGCTCAACCTCGAGCCACTCTTATCAGAAATAGCGTATCTGGGTCGTAGCATATGGTGCGGGCATGTACTTTGAGCGACAGCAATCTGGGTTGTGAGGCCAGAGTGGGTTACATTTTGACCGCCTCTTTGGGCAGAGTCTCTTTTTGTGCTTAACCTTCTGTTTTCATTTTATCAGGTGTTTTTTCTTTTTTGTTTTGGTTGTGTCCTTTTCTCGAAAGTATATCATTATGTTATTTTTTTTTTCACTTTTTAATGTTTCATTTGTTATCAATAAAACATGAAAGTGGGTTTCAAAAGAATATTTTATCCAGTTTTAATCTGGGTGTTATCCGGTTCGGGTACCGTGGGATTTTTTTCTCTTATTCATGCTTATAGTGTTGTGGCGTTAATAAGCTGCATTGGTTAGCTTAAGCTTACTCTTATAATTTCTTCCAACCGGGTCAAACGAAAGTTGAAACGCATGAAAACAAGTTAGAGTTGTTATCAGTTAGATTTGAACTTGAAATTCATTTATTAAGCAATCAC
Organism: Symsagittifera roscoffensis; assembly: GCF_963678635.1. NCBI lineage: Eukaryota > Metazoa > Xenacoelomorpha > Acoela > Convolutidae > Symsagittifera > Symsagittifera roscoffensis. The sequence continues at coordinate 24,816,547 of NC_087068.1, read as the reverse complement.
TGAGTTGGGCGATTTGGTGGAAAGAGTGGGAAAATTGTAGGCGAGTCAAGAATTACTAAACAATTTCAAAGAATCGTCACATAAAAAGGTTAGTTTTCATTCAGTTCACTTCCATTTGTTTGAGTTTACTGCTGTAATAATATTAACTTTACTGCCGAGTTTTTAAAAAATTGCTGTTGTATTGAAACTTATTGCGTTAGTAATTTATTGTAATTGTTAAATAGAAATCGGAAAGCTTAGAAAAAATTGCCTACTATTTTTTGTTTAAATTTTTTCTTTTTAGATGAATGATCGGCGAAAACTAAAAAAGGAAAATGAGAAATTTATAAAGAATGCTGAATGTTTTGGTTTATTTATTAGTTGAAATATTTAATGTATACTTACGGAGGGTTGTCATCGGTAAAAAATCCATTGGGGAAGTTAGTGCGGATTCTGTCTGATGATGTGAAAAGTTTCCTAAGCATGCGGTTGATTTTTTTAAATTTAAAGTAGAGGCCAGAGAAGCTCCAGCGTTCTTGATGATGTTTAGTTTTATCAAGTGAGAATTATTAACGTGTGTTTTGAAATAAATTATACATTTCATGTTATAACTAGAGTGTGGTATGCATATATTCTAGTATAGTGAAATCAATGGGCTGTATATATTTGTGGGGGACAGTTAGTGGGCGGGAGTCATCAACATCAAAGGATTTGATTAGTGGGCAGAATATATACATTTGGGATCATAGTTACGGAGGATGCCTTGAAATTGGTGCTGTTTATGCAGTAAGTGAAACTAAGGAAATATGGTGAAGTGTATTTTGAGTTAATGAAAGTAATTCTGTGTTGTGGGTTACGTGTTGGTGTATTTGATGTATAATGATGTTGTTTGAATTTGTAATATGTATATGTATGTGTTAAATTTGTTCGTAACATGATTTAATGAGAACAGTGTAAGTCACGTTCCTGAGGTGAAAAAAATGGAAAGTTAGTGCAAAATGGTTAAAATTATTAAATCATGGCTCGTATGCTTTAAAATTTTTTAGTGCTGTGGCGATGATGTTATCGAATTTTTTGTTAATACTATCTATGTAAATTGAAGATTTAAAAAAGAATTTTTCTCTTAGTAGTGTGTTAAAATGAGGCTCGTCCTCACATGGGGTATCTTCCATGTAGCATAATATTGCGTGATCATAGTGGTTGATGGAGAATCTAATTGCGCGTTTTTCTACGAATCTGTTAAGTGTTTGGTTAAATCCGATTGAGTGAAATGTTTTTCATGAAGTGCGGTTGTTAGTTTGTGTAGTCGGATTTGGCATAATTTGTTGTTTTTGCGGGTTTTGTATAAGGGAAGGTCCAATGGATTAGTAAAATGATAGTGTTGAGTCCAAGAAATGGGGAACCAGGCTATATTCATCAACGAAGTTCAGTTGGTTTTCGTAAGTGGTCGTGTAGTGAGTATATTGAGGGAAAAATGGCCAGTCGTAATATAAAACTTTTTTGGTGTTAGTATGTTGTGGGTGAAGGGACTATAGTCGGGATGATTGGGGACGCGTTTAAAAATTCTATGGGCTCGTGTAAAATCTGCATTTGCGGGTGGAATTGAAGATTCTGATGTTGAGGTAGAGTGTGTTAGTTGGTGAATTGTTAGATTGCTTGTGTTATGAATGTACTCTTGTAGTGTTATGAAGTTGTCTAACTCATGCTCTAGCTAGTTATGTTTCTTGGGGCTAGGTGGATCGGGTTGGTCGCTGGACATCGGGGAAAGATTATGAGTGGCGTCAGTATAGGAAGAGGGGGCCGGAGAGGATTCATTTGGAAGTTGGGAAGTAAGCTGTTGGAAAGGTGGCTTTCAAAAAGTGGATGGGCTAAGTTCTGAGTGTAGGAACTCATCAGAAGTTTTCACATCGGAGTTGTTAAAGTTAGAAATCTTATTTAAATCAGTTTGTGTCGAATCATCTGAATCTGTGCGTGGTGAGTTAGTTCAAAAGACTGGCAGGGGAGAAGAAGTCAGGTCTGAAAGCTGAAAGTGAAATGCGAGAGGAGTGGCATTGAATGTTGAATGGATAGAAAAGGGAATGGCTGAGGTATCCAATCTGTCGGCTCATCTTGTGCTAATAAGATGGTTGTTTGAGAACGAAAATTTGTTGTATGTGGTTGTTCTGCTCATATGTGTCATCAATGGTTGACTGGTGGAGTGATATATGAGATACTAGACTTTTGTTGGTAGCTATGATCTTGAGAAGTGTGTTCTGTTATTGCTAATGTGTTCCTATAATTTCGTGTTACTAAAGATAAAGGGTGATTATCATGATGGTGATGTAAATGTGTTGTTGCGGTAGGTGTTGGATTTATTTTGTCCTGTGAAGTATCATATGCCTTTGGTATTGCAGATAGTTTTTTTTTTGTATTCGCTAATCTGAGCGTCGAGGAGAGTTTTGTTCCTTAAAGTAGAAAATATTCTAAAAAATCCTGGAAATATTGTGCATGCTACAATTGATTGTTTGTTTACTTGTGAATGTATTGCGCATGTGTTGTAGATTACTTTATGAGAAGAGGAATAAAAAAAATCAAACATAGCGTATAAGATAGTCAATCTTTCTAATATATAGCAGTGGCATCCTAGAAAAGCTAAGAGTTCGTTTTTTAGATTTACAAAACTTAAAATAATAACTGGTGAAATATTTTGTGGACGATACTTTTCACCGTTAAGATAAATTTAGTCTTTATTTTTCTTGAAATAACCGCTCTAATTTTTTTGCGTAAATACGTGAGAAACCAGTAATTTCTGTTCAATTGATTGTCTAAAAGTTTTCGTAATTTCTGATAAATTGATTGTCTTCGAATTGTGTCCTTTGAGTAGGGAGTTCTTGAAATTGTTGTGTTCGAATGTGATGCTTTTTATCTGATCTGGAAAAAATACCTATTGATTTTAACTCAATATTTGGTTACGGCCGATTGCTCTTATGCTTTCTGTATAAGTTTACTTAATGATGACATAAGAGTAGGGTATTGAGTAAGGAGATAATATTTATCTTCGTTTGGTTTTAGCTGTAGTACATTGTGGCTTTTTTCTGATCCACTTGGATAGCTGGATTCCAAAAGAAAACACGTCGTGACAGTGTATCAACAGAAAATACTTTTCTTATAGAGTATAGGGATTCTTTTAAAGCATCTTTCATCTTCAAAACGTATAATGGTAAAAAAAATTTAGTAAATGTGTAGTGCCAGAGAATGTTTTCTTCGTAGTCAATGAAGTTTGATCTATTGCCTGATAGTAAATATCCTGCGTAGGGTAATTTTAATACTGCTTATGCTAGTGATTGTATTATTTATGTTCGTTCGAGTTCACATAAATGAAATGATGAATTGTTTCTAGTTCTGATAGTGAAATTTCTGGCAAAATTCTGCTTATTCTATATTCTAGCTTCATATCAATATGTATATTATGGTGGATTGCACCAAAATATCTGTTATTCATGAGTCAGAGTTCTTGCAATCGTGTGCTATCTTTATCTTCTGGGCGAAGTTATCCGCCAGGATTTCCTGTGTTTCTGGAAAATGTTACCGGGATATAGGAGGTTTCATCTTTGTGGTTTCGATAAGGTTGTGATGGGTCAATATTTATTTTTCCTGTTTTCTTGTCCAAATTTTTTTTGTACTTGACAAAAATTTCTGAGTATTGTGTTTTTGAAAAGTGGTTTTGGATATTTACAAGCGATTTCTGTTTCACGCTAAATTTGAAAAAGTTTTTGTTTGTTTTCAAAACCATCAATAGTTTTATACTTTTGATTATTAGATCTAATCCTATCCGGGTTGACTTTTTCAAAAGGGATTGATTCAATAAAACTTTTTTGTAAAATTTTAATGTTCTTGCGTAAAATTTAGCAACTTGAAATGTGGTACATGTGTTTTTTGGATACCACAGACTGTTGCTTGTGTGCGAGTGGTAGAATTGCAATATCCTGGGATAAGCATATTCCTGATATAAAATATTATCGTCTTTAAGTCCCGTGTTAATTGTACTTTTTCCAATTGGATTTTCCAATCAAAAAACTAAATTTCTTGGTAGTCTCTGTTCTTTGTGTCAGCTTTACAATTTGAGGGGTTATTAATTCCTATTTGTGGTATACAATTTTTATCATGCATGTCGTACGTAAAACGTCCGTGTTCACCGTGGTAAGGGTATTTATTGTCTAATTTAACATGATCTTGGTATCTTTCAAGTTCTGCTTGATGCGCAGAGTCTGATAAAACTTGAAAGCTTACTAATTTGCGATTATTGCTTTTTTGTGGTCATTTCTTATTGTTGTAGTTCGTTTTTGCAATCTTCAGGGTTAAGTTGCAAAATTTTTTCTTTATTGCATTGGTAAAAGGATTTGTGATCGATTCTGTTTTTTTTCCATTTGAGACTTGAGAGCAATGTACTTACTTTTCTGAGAATTTAGCTGTAAATTTTTATCCTACCAGTTGATGCTACTATATTTGTTGATTCTATGTTTTGTGGTTCGGATTCACATTGTGTTGCTTAATCTATTGCGTATTTATGAAGTGTTTTTGGTTGATTTTCTTCAAAATCATAATGTGTAACTAGGATGTCTCGTAGTCCTGTTCTGGGGGGAGACTTTTGATGTGATTTGAGCTCTAAGAGTACAAGAGGGGGAAAATTTTAAGGAAAAAAAAATATTGAAAGATACATAGGTTGGATAAACCTGAATATGGATTGTAGAATGTTATATATCCAATAGTCATTTTTGTATATCTACCGTTTTTATAGATAAATTCTGTTGTGATAATTGGAGGGTGTAAAGATTGAGCTGTTTTATTTGGTGGGGCTAGAGGTAGTGGGTAATGAACTAAATTAAAATTAGTTTTACTGTCATTTCGAATTTAAGTGTTAAATTATCTTGAGTGAGGATTTGTATATTGTGTTTTTGTGTATCTTTGTGAATGTCGTGTCTGTATTGTAATCGGTTAAGTGCCCAATTATCTTGTCTATTACTTTCAAGATGTTGGCCAAATAGGGGAGGGGTTGCTACAAGTGTATTCCAGTCTAATCGTAAAGGTATACTTGTGCCTAGAAATTCTCCATATCTATCGTCTAGATTTGTAGGGAAATTTAGGGGGAACGTAGTGGTTGGTGATTGACCTGTTACTGAATGGGTTAGTGGCAGGGATAGGGTTTCTGGTAGGGATGAAGAGGTATCGGATGAATTGTCTATGTTGTCGCTTACTAAGTTTGGTTCGCCTTGAGAGATTGCTTGTGTCCTCCAATGTGGAAGAGGTTGCGTTGATGTGGGGGGATTAAAAGAATTTTCACGGATATTTTTTGAAGTTGGTGTTGATTCTAAATAGTCCGATGGGATATTTGGGGTATTTTGTTAAGAGATTGTTTGCAGTGATGGGGAGTACTTTGGAACGTATTGCTAGAAAGATCCAAAGGGGTCGAAGAGGGTGATGAATGTATAATAAAATGAACCCTGGTTGTTGCAAAGTTTCGATTTTTTCGGGGATGGATAATTTGTCTATCTTTTGTCTGTTGAAAAATTTTTTTGGCTTGGATGTCTAGGTTTGTTAAGATCTTGTTTAAGTGAGGGGTAAAGGTTATATTGTGGTTCACTTAGGGATTCTTGACGAATCAAAGGTTCGGATAATGATGCGTGTCTTTCTTCGAAGGTATAGGGATTTTATTGAATTTAAATACGTGTAGATGATTGAAGTTGGCTTGTTTGACTAGATGTTTGTGTTGTTGGGGGTCTTGGGATGTAGTGGTTAGTGGGGACTGCTCATTTGGTTGTTGATTAGCAATTTTGGATGTTATGAAATAAAGTTCTTTTTCTTAATTAAACCTATGTTGTTTATAGTAATTTTCGATGAAAATTATCAGAAAATTGTTGCTAATGCGAAAGAAAGTATTTATTGCCTTTTTTATACATTTGCAAATTGTTAGGTTGAGGGATTTTAGAAACGTGACAAAATTACAAAAAAAAGATGTTTTTCTTGTTAACTACAAGTCGGAAAATTTGAAAGGTTTTTGAAATTTCGTACCTGAGGAGATTGTCAAGAATTTTTGAGACGTTATAGTAGGTTTTTATGAGGGAGTAAAAAATTACAGAGGCTGCAAAAAAATATGAAAAGGAGAAGTGCTATTTCTAGGGTGTCGATGATAAAAAAAGTACAAAGTTCTAAAACTGTTGAAAAAATTGAAATTAATTTTAAAATGATTATCTTAAATATTGAATTGGCCTGAAGGGAAGCATTTGATTTGTTTCGTCGAAATTTTTTTTACTTTTTCGGGTTGGAAATCTGGTGTGGTAGGATTGTTTATTGATTTTTGACAAGTGGGTTGAGTATAGGAAGTTTTTGGTGAACGAAAGTCTGAAGGCTTAGGACTGAGCTTCCTAGTTGATTTGTTTTTATTTATTGGATGTCTAGAGGTTTTTGAAGATTTATGGACTTTAGGCTAAATGATAATGTCAGATTTTGTCTTCAGGATTATTTAATATTTCCCTTTTTGGTCGCACCAGATGAGTTTAAGCCAGAGGTAGCTTTCTCATTGAGTAATTTCAGATAAGTTACTTCGTCTGTTCGTCCCGCTATCTTATTTGCGGCCGGATAGATTCGTGCAACTTCTTAGTCTAATACCAATCCTAATCTTACTCTTATATCTCCTAGTCTCAATAGATCTAGTGTCTACTGGTATTTGCGAGCTAGTCTTGGAGCTTGTCCAAAAGGGGAACACCTGCCGTCTAGTTTGCAGGACACTACTTTCATTACAACTCTTAATATTCGGTATTAGCTGCTTTGCACAGAAAAACAATCGAAAGAAACCAAAAAGCATTCGAGCTAGTGAGGACTTTTTTGGGCTAAATTTGTTCAAACAACTGTTCGAGAGTAGATAAAAGCCAATTCAAAAAATGAGGGCTTTGCCTGATACGACCAGTTTTGCATTTTCATTCTGCAGGTAAAAATTATCACTATCATTTAACGTGTTGACCTTCTCGGATATGTCTTGCAGTGCAAACCAACATTGATAACAGTCAGGTTTCAGCGTTTTAGTAAGGTTTCAGAAAATGACGGAATACTCGTGCTTTTTTCTTCGAACCCACTTTGACTTTCAGGCTCTTTTCCAGTTTCCCCCTTTCAGAATACCGAGTTTTATGTTTGTTTTACGTGTTATTACGACTAAACGCGTGATGTTACGCTGTAAAGTATGAAGAACAGATCTGTCCCGAATTGTCGATTTGTTCACCACGCCAAATTTCATTGCATTATGACAACGTTAAATAGACTTTTCAAAATTGAATTTGAAAAGGTGGGGGGGGGGGACTGGAAAACAGCCGACTTTCAAACTAGTCGAAAAAAAAATAATTTTTTGATTATCATCTAGAAAGTATTGGCCTCCTGACCTCAAAATGAATGAAAGATTTCAAACATTTGAATTTTTGAATTTTTTGGCGTTTGAAAAATAACAATTTGACCAATTTCGAATAATTGTAACGTGATGTATTTTTTGCTATTAAAGCGTAAAAAGTGATTTTGTCCGAATCAAAAATTGTTCCAATTTGAGTTGAGGCAGTAGATTTCCTTTCATATTATGTTTTTTTTTAAATCAAATTATCACTTTGAATTTTACAAAATGTCTGAAGTAGAATTTCCAAAAAAAAGTGAAAAAAAAAATTAATTAGTTTTTCGAAATTTAATCAAAATTTGAAACCAAAAAATGTTCTTTTTTCACCTCTCGTAAAATGAAAATACATAGTTATTTAAAAGATAGTTCGCAGGGCTAATTGCATAATTGGTGTAAAAATTTGTTTATGTAATCAAGCTGATATTTTTTTTCTGTTTGAAATATCAAAAACTATTTTAAATTGATTTTAGAAAACAAAAACTTCCAAAAAATGGAGCTCGAAAAGAGCAAAAAAAAACGCTCAATTTTATCATGTGGTCTATATTGAATTGATTATTTTTGCATTTACAGTAAACTCATTTAAAATATGTTTTTGTTAACCCCATTTTTCAATGTTTCCATTTTTTCAGTTGTTTTACAATTGTTTGACATAGTGTCTGAATGCGTTATGTTACGATGCAATGTATCAAAAACAATTTTGTCCAGAAAATAAAGTTTGTTCACCATGCAAATTTTCATTGCATTATGACAACGGAACTTCAAGTTTCTCAAAAACTAAATCCAAACAGCCCAATTTTATATCAGTCGCAATCAACTTCAGTATAAAGAAAAATCAAACGTCATTTGGAATTTATTTGATTTTGCCTTTGTCTGAAAGGACCATTTCCTCCATCGCTATTTATACTTTCTGCGTTGCGAAAATTTAGCAGGAAAATTGACTTTGAAATAAAAAATCAAACCTATAAAACCCGTTTTTGTTTGCAGTTTTTTTGGCTAATTTTTACAATTTTTCAGTTTCAATTTTTGAATTTCAGTTTTAAAAGTTTTTTTTTCTACCGCTGTAAAAATTGCAAATAAAGTGTATGTTAAGATAACGAGCTAATGTGAACAGTTTAGTTTTCCATACTTCAAATTTTATCATCACGCTTTTAGCCGTAATAACGCTTAAAACAACTAAAGAACTTAAAAAGTGGGGATGTGGAAAAAAGACAGTTTTCTAAATTTTTTCATTAGTAGTTATAATTTTGATTTACAACTCCCATTATAAATTTGGCTCTTTTTCCTTCCCCCCACCTCCCACGACCATCAATTTTATGGTGTAATGAGTGGTTTTACAAGGGTAAATATGAAGACCAAATCTTTTTGGCACATCCTAATTTGAATTTTGAATTTGATGCAGATAAAATTTTGACACACATAATTTTGATCAAACAGGTTAAATAAATCTACATCAGGACTGCTATACAGGTAATTCAACCTTTCGAGTAGCATCCCTTTAGATTACCTAGAAACAAACGGTAGGGCACTGAAATTAGGAGTTAATTAGTCCGCATGTCATTTTTCATAATGATCGGACAATGTGAAAAGTAACTTTACTAGTAAAAAATTGCAGGCGGGGGGAAAGGAAAAAGAGCCATAATTTTTTTTGGCTCTTTTCCAGTTCCCCCTTCAAAATACCGAGTTTTATGTTTGTTTTAGGTGTTATTACGGCTAAATCCGTGATGTTAGGATGTGAAGTATGAAGAACAAATCTGTTCACAGTTGTCGATTTATTCACCACGCCAAATTTCATTGCACTATGACAACGTTAATTAAGCTTTTCAAAATTGAATTTGAAAGGGGGGAACTGGAAAAGAGCCTTTTTTGCATGGTTTAGTGTCTTGGGAAAAATTGCGTTTACTCTCATATTACAAACCGTAGGGTCAATTAAAAATACCATCAGAAAGAGTTAGGTTATTGTTTTTCAAAGGAATAGGTTTCAACAAATATAAAGACAATAGCTATGCTAAAAACACGCAGAATTTCTTTCACTTTTTCCAACCCCCTCGTAAGTTTCTTTAAAATGTATTTAAGTATTTTGTGCGCGGCAAATTTCATGAAAAAACATCGTAAAAATTGGTTCACTCACTCACGCTCACGTGATTTTTCTTGCAGAACAACAAATATCTTTTTTAAAAGCCAACTGTATTTTTCTACAACGCTATTCATTTGTTCACTTAGAGTTTTGCTTTAATTTATTTTGATGAAGCAGAACTCGTTTCAATTGTAGTCTATCAAAATCAAAGCCTTTAACTTGGATCAGCGTCAGTTTCAACAAGATAAAAAATTGGGGCTCGCTTTCGCTCCGCTCCCTTCTCACTTCAAAATTTCTATTTTCACTGTTTCTTCAAGTGTTTTCTGGCTAAATGCGTTTGCGATGTCATGTTTGCGCGATAAAAATGAAGAGAAACAGATCTTTTCCACTACCACATGTTTGAATTGAAAAAAATATGTATTTCTAAAACAACAAAACTGCAAAATTTTACAAATGAAAAATTTGTTCATATAATTCGATGGTTATGAAAATTGGCATACAGACTAATAAGGCCATGGCAAACATATTTGGTCTTCATAATTAACCTTGTAAAACCACTCGTTTACACGATAAAATTGATGCTCGTGTGAGGTGGGGGGGGGGGGGGAAGGAAAAAGAGCCCGACTGCCTTTTAAGGTTTATGGAGCAGTAATAACCTTAAAAATTTCAATGAAATAAAACGGCTCTTTTTCCTTTTCCCCCCACCTCACGCCAGTTTCAACTTATTAGTGTAACGAGTGGTTTTACGAGGTCAAATATGAAGATCAAATATGTTTGTCGTGGCTTTATTAGTCTGTATAAAAATTTTCATAAGAATCGGACAATGTGGTCAACAAATTTACATGTAAAAATTTGCAGGTGGGGGGGGGGAAGGAAAAAGAGCCAATAAAACGAAATGAAAAAAAGAAATTTCTAAAATTTGAAATTTTTTATGTAAATCATCCCCCCACACGCCATATAAAATACAAAAGGATAGATTTCGCTCCTTGTAACAAACCAATTATGCCAAATAAGCTTCTTCTCTACCAATTTGGGGCGACTTCTAAGACGGATTCACTCTCCGCTTACGCGTTAATAGCGCGAAATATATCGCGCGTTAATTGTCCCAAATTGGCCGAAATAGCAATCTTTAAACCCCCGTAACTTTACGAAACATGATCACAGGTTAAATATCTTTTCAAATTTGCTCAGTACAACAATAGCTTTCGAATGATATAAAAAAATTCCGTCAAAATGGCTAGTTAAAAAGTCGAAATTTGTCTGAAGAAAAAAAAAACCCACCCCGAGCACAAATATTCCGTTACTTTCGTATCGAAAGTCGGAACAACAAGGCTGCCCGTATCAGGGCGAAGCTCTAAATGTTCCAAGTGCCTTTTTAAGTTTATGGAGCAGTAATAACATACAAAATTTAAATATAAAAGATTTTTTTTTGTAACTTCAGATTTCTTGTGAAAATCATCCCCCCACACACTATATTAAGTACAAAGTACAAAATGATTGACTTTGTTCGTTGTAACAAATCAACTATGGCAAATAAGCTTCCTTAAAGCAATTTGGAACGATTTCTAAGACTGATTAAATCTCCGCTTACGCGTTAATAGCGCGAATTATATCGCGCGTTAATTGTCCCAAATTGGTCAAAATGACCAAAATGGCAATCTTTAAACCCCCGTAACTTTACGAAAAATGATCACAGGTGAAATATCTTTTCAAATTTGAGCTGAGGACAACAATGCCCTTCGAATGATATAAAAAAAGTTTGTCAAAAATGGCTAGTTGAAAAGTCGAAATTTGTCTGAAGAAAAAAAAACCCACCCCGAGCGCAAATATTCCGTTACTTTCGTATCGAAAGTCGGAACAAAAAAACTGACGGCATGACTTAAAAACAACTGATGGTTCGACTTAAGAAAAGACTGACAGCTTGACTCAAGGAACAACTGACGATGCAACTTGAAAAAATTGAAAAATTTTCAGCGCGGCAATTTTGGAAATTTTGATGTCGCAAAATTAGAACACATTGACCGCACAAGCCCTGAATGTTCCGACTGCCATTTAAAGTTTATGGAGCAGTAATAATAAGAATTAAATGAAATAAAACTAAATGGAAATTTTTTTTTCTAAAATTTGAAATTGTTTATTAAAAATTATTCCCCCCACACCCCATATAAATCACAAAAGGATAAATTTCGCTCCTTGTAACAAATGAATTATGGCAAATAAGCTTCTTTCAACCAATTTGGAACCATTTCTAAGACGGATTAACTCTCCGCTTACGCGTTTATAGCGCGAAATATATCCCGCGTTAATTGTCCCAAATTGGCTAAAGTGGCAATGCTTAAGCCCCCATAATTTTACGAAAAATGATCACAGTTGAAACATCTTTTCAAATTTAAGCTCACGACAACATGTTATAAAACAATTTTGTCAAAAATGGCTGGTTGAAAAGTCAAAACTTGTTCGAAGAAAAAAACCACCCCGAGCACAAATCTTCCGTTACTTTCGATACGAAAGTCGGGCTCTTTTTCCTTTTCCCCCCACCTCACATAAGCGTCAATTTTACGGTGTAACGAGGGGTTTTACAAGGTTAATTATGAAGACCAAAAATGTTTGTCATGGCCTAATTAGCTCGCATGCCAATTTTTGTAACATTCGGATAAAGTGAACAAAACTTCACTAGTAAAATTTTGCAGGTGGGGGAGAAAAGGAAAAAGAGCCGAAAGTCGGAACAAAAACTATTTTATCATTGCCATAAGGCAAGGAAAATTTTCATTTTGACAAAAAAAAATTTTGTGAACAGTTGTTTTCTACTTATATTTTAAAATTACGTTTTTAAACATAAAAGCACTTGAAAGAACTTTAAAACAGAAAGTTTGAAAAAAAGAGGGGTTGAAAAAAATTGAAATCGGTTTTTCTCAACTCTGACTACACTTTTTGAAAATTTTTAAAATTAATTTTTAAGACTTCAAAGTTATATATCTCTCGACTCACTTTAATGAGTTCTCAAGCTACCTGATTTTACGTGGAAAAATTTTAAAATGTACAAAAGCTAAGAAAATAAAACACACGGAGACAAGTTCTTCTCTGCTAAAAAACTGGCAAAAAATTGACCTGTCCTCGCACCTACATTTTTTTACAAAAAAATTGTTTGTTTACATTGCCCGATAAGAAATGACCTTTTATCACACCAAAATTTTGATGCTCATGCGAAGTGGGATCTAAAGCAAAAACTGCCAAAATTTGATTGTGTAACAATTAATTAGGGTATTAATAAATTACTTAGGCTCTTTTCCACTCCACCCCACTTTTCAATTTGGCTCTTTTTCCTTTTTCCCCCCACCTCAAATGCTCATCAATTTACTTTGTAACGAGGGGTTTTACAAGGTTAAGTATGAAGACTAAATATGTTTGTCATAGCCTAATTAGTCCGCATACCAATTTTTGAAACAATCCGATAATGTAAACAAAACTTTGCTGGTAAAAGTTCGCTGGTGAGGGGGAAAAGGAAAAAACCTTCCGTTTTAATCTTTTCATAGTTGTCTTACTTGTTATAACAGTTAAATAGGTGACTTTACTATGAAAGGTTTGAAGAACAAATCTGTTCACAATTGTTGGTTTATTCATTTGTTCACCACACAAAATTTCATTGCAATGTTACAAGGTTAGAGTAGTTTTTCAAACTCAAAATTCAAATGTGTGAGAGGGGGGGTGGAAAAGAGCTATTACTGAAATTATTGTCTAATCAGGCAAAAAGTTGTTCTTCATATTTTTAAACACAGTATCAAGAAGATAGCCGAATAACCAAAAGTCTATTAAGAATAAAGTTTTTGGGTTGATGTAAAAACACTCTCTTACCGTGTCCACAGAGTAACAATTGGTGTAGAAAGATTTTATATAAAGATCGGAAAAAAATGCCAATCGTGCATGCGCGAAATTTGATAGAAGCTGGAAGACATGATCGAACTTTTTTTCCGATTCTCTAAAACGATTAAAAAAGTTCGAAATTGAATGCCAAAAGTGGAAAAAAGGGGAGTTGAAAAGAGCCAACGAATCGTAACACCATGAAATTGGTACGGCTTTTTTTCATTCTTCCTTCCTGACATTTTTTATGAGTTTTTTTGTTCAATTGATAAGATAAAAACGCTATAAAAGGGGCGAAATGAATACGTTTTCCAAATATGTTGAGAAAGATTTTTGAGCTGATGGAAAAATAATAAAATTACAAACAGAAAAAAAAACGATAAACTTTAAATTTGAAAAAATGCCGAGTTGAAAACCAGTTATGATGGGAGGAACTGAGAAAAACTATATAGGAAAATATATTTTTGAGCCCTGCAAAACTGCGCGGATCAAAATTTAAAAATTCTTGCTGCTTTTTTAACTCTTCAAAATAGCCACTTACCAATTGAAGTAATGCCGGCATAGAGATTTTGTATCAGCAAGTAACTTTGTCCCCAAATGATTGATTAGTTGCAATTGTAAAATTTCAGAGCTGGGTTAAAATAGAACCACTTAGTTAAAATTGCAAGCCAATAAGGCACGTGCCATCATCGTACTCACTTGTTCAATGAAGAAGATGAACAAATCATTGGATATACTTTTTTTCGATTAGGTTTCCCTTCATAATTCGACGCGTATTTCCCGACTGATTGGAGACAGGCTCCTTTCTACGTTTCCATAGATTGTATTTTTTCATATTAAGGCAAATTTGACACCACGGCTATTTCAACTTGAAAAAAACTGCTTTTTATTAAACTGAAGCTTTTAAAGTAAATTTTGCATGTCAACTACCCGTGTCGAAGTCCGCGATTTAGAAAAAATGTTGTAAGCAGCGCCATCTTATGCTTGAAATTCTTTGTCGTGCCGTCAGTCTTTTCTCAACTTGAGCGCTCAGTTTTTTTATTCGCGCCGTCAATACTTACTTAGGTCGCGTCGCTAAAGCCTTTTCTTTAATCGCACCGTCAGTTTTTTTTTAAATCAAACCATCAGCCTTTTCTTCAGTCGCGCTGTCAGTTTTTCTTAGGTCGCCCGCGAAAGTGTTTTGTTGTGTAGCGTCGTCAGTCTTTTCTTAAGTCGCGCCTCTAAGATCATCACTAAGTTGCTCTCTTTGACTTTTTTAAGTCGAGCCACTAAATGACTTTTCTTGAGTCGTGTCTTCATCTTTTTTTGAGCTCGTGCCGCCAGTCTTTTCTTAAGTCACGCCGTCAGTCTCTTACTAAATTGCGCCGTCAATTGCTCTTTAGGGCGTGGTTTAAAAAAAATCTTTGGCGGCATGACTTAATACAAAAAAAAACATTTTTGCAACGTGACTTAAGAAAAGACTGCCGAAGCAACTTGAAAAACTTGAAACTCAGTTCTTTAAGTTCTTTTCTTGAATCGCGCCGCTTAAATCTTTTCTTGGCTATAAAAAATGAACGACGCGACTTAAGAAAACACTGATGATGCGAGATATAAAAAAAGACTAACGGCAGGACTTTATAAAACATTTTCTTAACCTAAAATCTTTTTATAGGTCGCCCAGCTAAAGTCTTTTGTTATAACGTGTCATTAGTCTTTTCTTATGTCGCGCCTTTTAATTTTTTTCTTAAATTACGCGGTCAGCTTTTTCTTAAATATTTTTTAAGTCGAGACACTGAAGTCTTTTTTTAAGCGGTGCCTTCAGCTTTTTCTAGGGTCACGCCGTTACTTTTTTCTTAAGTCACGCTGCCAGTGTTTTCTTAAGTGAAGAAAAATCTCGGGTGTATGATTTACAAAAAGATTTTTGCTGCGCGACTCAACAAACGACTATCGATGAAAAAGATGAAGAATAATTATTTTCAGCGGCGTTTTCTAAGGAAAAATTAGGTGGCCTGAATTTAGAAGAAATTGATTGCGCTTTTTAGAAAAACTGACGGCGCGACTTAGAAAAAGACATTCGCGCTCTCAGTTTTTTGCCGAAATCCCAAAGTCAGTGTTTTTTTAACTCGCGCTGTCTTTTTTTAGGTCAATCCGCAAATTGTTGCTTGTAGGTTGGTGCCGCTAAAAAGTTTTCTTAGGTAATTCATGACCCAAGAATGCATTTTCAAGTTGCATCAGCATGACCCGAGAAAATATAATAGCGACATAACATAGAAAAAAAACTGACGGCATGACTTAAAAAAAAACTAATGGTTCGACTTAAGAAAAGACTGACAGCTTGACTCAAGGAATAACTGACGATACAACTTGAAAAAATTGAAAAATTCTCAGCGCGGCAATTTTCGAAATTTTGATGTCGCAAAATTAGAACACATTGACCGCGCTTCTTAAGAAAAAATTGACAGCTCAACTTAAAACTTACGGTGAAACTTCAGAAATGACTGACGGCTTTTTTTGATATTTTTTTAGTCGCACCGTCAGCCTTTTTCTATGTCGAGCCGTCAATCTTTACTTAATTTTCGAACAAGTCGCACCGACAAATTTTTTTCCGAAATTGCGCCACTAGAATTTTTTTTTAAAAATGGCGCCGCAAAATTTCCCTAAATTGTGCCGTAAACGAAGGACTAATCGCGTGACTCAAAAACAACACTGACAGCGCAATTGAGAAAAGATTGACGAGTCTGGCGACTTTTTAGCAGCCCAAACAAATGAAGAACCGATTGAACAAAATGATAGCCCAACCAATCCGACATTCAAAAAACAACATGAATCGCAGTTTTTTACCGCACTCCATTTAGGGTAATTAGGCTCTACAAGGGTTTTTAAAAAATATAATATTTACACTACCAAATTTGATACCAATAAAAATTGCTAAAAATATAATAACTTTTTAGAATTTTAAATGTCAATTATTCCATGATATTGTAAAAAAGGCATTTTGTCTTAAGTCTGTTAAAAAACTCATTGAAAAAAATCTTAAAGCTAACTTGATGACAAATAAATTAAAAGTTTACAAAGACAAAGAATTTGAAAATGCGTTCTTTGGAGTAGATAGAGAATAAAAATGTAAACTGAAACCAATATTTGTATAATACAATTAAGTTTCGGTATTTTCTTGTTCGTGGAACTTAATTTTTAATCTGAAATTCAGACGAAACAAACGTTGATTGAAATTATTTGGTTTGTTTCGAAAGTTAAAATTTTTCATGATTTCTAGAACTTTTGAATGAAGTCAAGATGTGTGTTCATGACCCAAGAATGCATTCCCAAGTTGCATCAGCATGACCCGAGAAAAAATAATAGCGACTTAACATAGAATAAAAACTGACGGCATGACTTAAAAAAAACTGATGGTTCGACTTAAGAAAAGACTGACAGCTTGACTCAAGGAACAACTGACGATCCAACTTGAAAAAATTGAAAAGTTTTTCAGCGCGGCAATTTTGGAAATTTTTATGTCGCAAAATTAGAACACATTGACCGCGCTTCTTAAGAAAAAACTGACGGCTCGACTTAAAAAATACTGACGGCGAAACTTCAGAAATGACTGACTGCTTTTTTTGATATTTTTTTAGTCGCACCGTCAGTCCTTTCCTATGTCGAGCCGTCAATCTTTACTTAATTTTCGAACAAGTCGCAACGACAAAACTTTTTCCGAATTTGGGCCGCTAAAATTTTTTTTAAAAACTAGCGCCATCAAAATTTCCCTAAAATGTGCCGTAAGCAAAGGACTAATGGTGTGAGTCAAAAAAAAACACTGACAGCGCAAATGAGAAAAGATTGACTAGTCTCGCGAATTTTTAGCAGCCCAAACAAATAGAGAACCTATCGAACAAAATGATAGCCCGACCGATCCGACATTCAAAAAAACATGAATCGCAGAACTTTACCGCACTCCATTTAGGGTAATTAGGCTCTACAAGTTTTTTTTAATAAATATGATATTTACACTACCAATTTTGATACCAATAAAAATTGCTAAAAATATAATAATTTTTGAGAATTTAAAATGTCAATTATTCCATGATATTGTAAAAAGTGTATTTTGTCTTAAGTCTGTTAAAAATTCATTGAAAAAAAATCATAAAGCTAACTTGATGACATATAAATTAAAAGTTTACAAAGACAAATAATTTGAAAAAGCGTTCTTTGGAGTAGATAGAGAATAAAAATGTAAACTGAAACCAATATTTGTATAATACATTTAAGTTTCGGTAATTTCTTGTTCATGGAACTTAATTTTTAATCTGAAATTCAGACGAAACAAACGTTGATTGAAATTGTTTGGTTTGTTTCGAAAGTTAAAATTTTTTATGATTTCTAGAACTTTTGAATGAAGTCAAGATATGTGTTCATGACCCAAGAATGCATTTTCAAGTTGCATCAGCATGACCCGAGAAAGTATAATAGCGACTTAACATAGAAAAAAAACTGACGGCATGACTTGAAAAAAACTGATGGTTCGGCTTAAGAAAAGACTGACAGCTTGACTCAAGGAACAACTGACGATACAACTTGAAAAAATTGAAAAATTCTCAGCGCGGCAATTTTGGAAATTTTGATGTCGCAAAATTAGAACACATTGACCGCGCTTCTTAAGAAAAAATTGACGGCTCAACTTAAAAAATACTGACGGTGAAACTTCAGAAATGACTGACGGCTTTTTTTGATATTTTTTTATTCGCACCGTCAGCCTTTTTCTATGTAGAGCCGTCACTTTTTACTTAATTTTCGAACAAGTCGCACCGACAAAATTTTTTCCGAATTTGCGCCGCTAGAACTGTTTTTAAAAAGTGGCGCCGCAAAATTTCCTTAAATTGTGCCGTAAACAAAGGACTAATGGCGTGACTCAAAAACAACACTGACAGCGCAAATGAGAAAAGATTGACGAGTCTGGCGAATTTTTAGCAGCCCAAACAAATAGAGAACCTATCGAACAAAATGATAGCCCAACCGATCCGACATTCAAAAAACATGAATCGCAGTACTTTACCGCACTCCATTTACAAGGGTTTTTTAAAAATATGATATTTACACTACCAAGTTTGTTACCAATAAAAATTGCTAAAAATATAATAACTTTTGAGAATTTTAAATGTCAATTATTCCATGATATTGTCAAAAAGGCATTTTGTCTTAAGTCTGTTAAAAAACTCATTGAAAAAAACCATAAAGCTAACTTGATGACAAATAAATTAAAAGTTTACAAAGAGAAAGAATTTGAAAATGCGTTCTTTGGAGTAGATAGAGAACAAAAATGTAAACTGAAAGCATTATTTGTATAATACAATTAAGTTTTGGTAATTTCTTGTTCGTGGAATTTAATTTTTAATCTGAAATTCAGACGAAACAAACGTTGATTGAAATTATTTGGTTTGTTTCGAAAGTTAAAATTTTTTATGATTTCTAGAACTTTTGAATGAAGTCAAGATGTGTGTTCATGACCCAAGAATGCATTTTCAAGTTGCATCAGCATGATACGAGAAAATATAATAGCGACTTAACATAGAAAAAAAAACTGACGGCATGACTTGAAAAAAAAAGATGGTTCGACTTAAGAAAAGACTGACAGCTTGACTCAAGGAACAACTGACGATACAACTTGAAAAAATTGAAAACTTCTCAGCGCGGCAATTTTGGAAATTTTGATGTCGCAAAATTAGAACACATTGACCGCGCTTCTTAAGAAAAAATTGACGGCTCAACTTAAAAAGTACTGACGGTGAAACTTCAGAAAAGACTGACGGCGTTTTTTGATATTTTTTTATTCGCACCGTCAGCCTTTTTCTATGTGCCGTCAATCTTTACTTAACTTTCGAACAAGTTGCACCGACAAAATTTTTTCCGAATTTGCGCCGCTATAACTGTTTTTAAAAAGTGGCTTCGCAAAATTTCCTTAAACTGTGCCGTAAACAAAGGACTAATGGCGTGACTCAAAAACAAGACTGACAGCGCAAATGAGAAAAGATTGACGAGTCTGGTGAATTTTTAGCAGCCCAAACAAATAGAGAACCAATAGAAGAAAATGATAGCCCAACCAATCGGACATTCAAAAACATGAATCGCAGAACTTTACCGCACTCCATTTAGGGTAATTAGGCTCTACAAGGGTTTTTAAAAATATGATATTTACACTACCAATTTTGATACCAATAAAAATTGCCAAACATATAATAACTTTTGAGATTTTTAAATGTTTATTATTCCATGATTTTGTAAAAAGTGCATTCTGTCTTAAGTCTGTTAAAAAATTTATTGAAAAAAATCATAAAGCTAACTTAATGACATATAAATTATAAGTTTACAAATGACAAAGAATTTGAAAAAGCGTTCTTTGGAGTAGATAGAGAACAAAAATGTAAACTGAAAGCATTATTTGTATAATAAAATTAATTTTTGGTATTTTTTTGTTCGTGGGACTTATTTTTTAATCTGAAATTCAGACGAAATAAATTTTGATTGAAACTATTTGGTTTGTTTCAGAAGTTAAAATTTTTCATGATTTCTAGAACTTTTGAATGAAGTCAAGATGTGTGTTCATGACCCAAGAATGCATTTTCAAGTTGCATCAGCATGACCCGAGAAAATATAATAGCGACTTAACATAGGAAAAAAACTGACGGCATGACTTAAAAAAAACTGATGGTTCGACTTAAGAAAAGACTGACAGCTTGACTCAAGGAACAACTGACGATACAACTTGAAAAAATTCAAAAAATTTTCAGCGCGGCAATGTTGGAAATTTTGATGTCGCAAAATTAGAACACATAGACAGCGCTTCTTAAGAAAAAACTGACGGCTCGACTTAAAAAATACTGACGGTGAAACTTCAGAAATGACTGACGGCTTTTTTTGATATTTTTTTAGTCGCACCGTCAGCCTTTTTCTATGTAGAGCCGTCAATCTTTACTTAATTTTCGAACAAGTCGCACCGACAAAACTTTTTCCGAATTTGCGCCGCTAGAACTTTGTGGCGCCGTCAAAGTTTCCCTAAATTGTGCCGTAAACAAAGGACTAATGGCGTGACTCAAAAAAACACTGATAGCGCAAATGAGAAAAGATTGACGAGTCTCGCGAAATTTTAGCAGCCCAAACAAATGAAGAACCGATTGAACAAAATGATAGCCCAACCGATCCGACATTCAAAAAACATGAATCGCAGTTTTTTACCGCACTCCATTTAGGGTAATTAGGCTCTACAAGGGTTTTTAAAAAATATGATTTTTACACTACCAAATTTGATACCAATAAAAATTGCTAAAAATATAATCACTTTTGAGAATTTTAAATGTCAATTATTCCATGATATTGTAAAAAAGGCATTTTGTCTTAAGTCTGTTAAAAAACTCATTGAAAAAAATCATAAAGCTAACTTGATGACAAATAAATTAAAAGTTTACAAAGACAAAGAATTTGAAAATGCGTTCTTTGGAGTAGATAGAGAATAAAAATGTAAACTGAAACCAATATTTGTATAGTACAATTAAGTTTTGGTATTTTCTTGTTCGTGGGACTTAATCTTTAATCTGAAATTCAGACGAAATAAATTTTGATTGAAATTATTTGGTTTGTTTCGAAAGTTAAAATTTTTCATGATTTCTAGAACTTTTAAATGAAGTCAAGATGTGTGTGGTTTATGTAATAGTGACATTTAAAGTTATAGAAAATAATTCTGACCAGGCAAATTTGAGAAAAAAATCGTAACAGACCATCATCTTTGCACAATTGATACACAGTGACAGTTTTTCTGCAGGCGAGGGAATGTCGTACTATTGGCGGACACTAGTTAACCTGTAATATTATTATTGTCATTATGATGTATTGCCAGTGAAGGTCAAGGTCAGTCACAATGCTTAACCTAAAAGACCAAACTTTACATTTGATGACCTCTGATAGTATTTTAGATTACAGAAAATTCTGCTTACTCAGTGAAAACTGTAGTGGCGTATGATTTCAGTATTGTGGTCATTCAGTTATAACTCAGATTTCAGGACATCACAGTGTTAATTAAACTTATTGTATAGTCGTTCAAGGCTCCAAAAAAGGGATATACATTCGGTCCCGATCCGTTTTGACAAAAAGCGTTTTCGCTAAGTGGAGTCCCAAATTGCGTCTCCTAATTGGCATAGGAACTTTCAACAAATTTGTTTTTCAACAGTTCGATTACGATCATTAACAATTTTTAGATTTTTCTTATTAAAGCAATTGAATTACACAAAAGTGTTGGAAACAATTGGGTCGGCTCAGTAATTTTGTATTGAAGGATAGTGTGGTCGAAGATAAAAACTTATTCTAGAAGCTGGATCACACTACTTGACATGTTGATAGAAATAATACATAGCAATGATTAAACAAACAATAGGATGTTTTTTTGTTCCAACTTTCGATACGAAAGTGACGGAATAATTGTGCTCGGGGTGGGTTTTTTTTTCTTCAGACAAATTTCGACTTTTTAACTAGCCATTTTTGACGGAATTTTTTTTAATCATTCAAAACGTATTGTTGTCCTGAGCTTAAATTTGAAAAGATATTTCACCTGTGATCATTTTTCGTTAAGTTATGAGGGTTTAAATATTGCCATTTTGACCAATTTGGGACAATTAACGCGCGATATATTTCGTGCTATTAACGCGTAAGCGGAGAGTTAATCCGTCTTAGAAATCGTTCCAAATTGGTTAAAAGAAGCTTATTTGCCATAATTCATTTGTTACAAGGAGCGAAATTTATCCTTTTGTGATTTATATGGGGTGTGGGGGGAATAATTTTTATTAAACAATGTCAAATTTTAGAAAAAAAAAATTCCATTTTGTTTTATTTCATTTAATTCTTATTATTACTGCTCCATAAACTTTAAATGGCAGTCGGAACATTCAGGGCTTCGCCCTGATACGAGCAGTCTTGTTGTTCCGACTTTCGGTACGAAAGTAACGGAATATTTGTGCTCGGGGTGGGTTTTTTTTTTTCTTCAGACAAATTTCGACTTTTTAACTAGCCATTTTTGACGGAATTTTTTTTTATCATTCAAAAGGTATTGTTGTCCTGAGCTTAAATTTGACAAGATATTTCACCTGTGATCATTTTTCGTAAAGTTATGAGGGTTTAAAAATTGCCATTTTGGTCATTTTGACCAATTTGGGACAATTAACGCGCGATATACTTCGCGCTATTAACGCGTAAGCGGAGATTTAATCCGTCTTATTGGTTGAACGAAGCTTATTTGCCATAATTGATTTGTTACAAGGCACAAAATCTCTCTTTTTGTAATTTATATGGCGTGTGGGGTGATGATTTTCATAAAAAATTTCAAATTTTAGAAAAAAAATTTTCGTTTTATTTTATTTCATTTAATTTTTCAAATGTTATTACTGCTGCTCCATAAACCTTAAAGGCAGTCGGAACATTCAGGGCATCACCCTGATATGAGCAGTCTTGTTTAAATTTGCTATCGAACTTAATTTGCCATTCAACAGTATTGTGTTCGGAATTTTTTTTCCAAACTGCATTTTTTTGATTCGATGAATGTCAGCGATGCAATTTTTTTTCGCTTCTTTGCTGTTTCCTTTTTTTAATACCTTTGTGTGCATGTTTGCAACGACGCAATTAGTAGAAATATACAGTTTCTAGTCTCGTAGTAAGGAAATTGGGTATTTTTCAGATGCGAAGCAGAGCTTTGCGCCACTTGCGATACAATACAGACCTAGCATGACAAACTAGCTGACAAAAATTGTCTTGAAAAAGATCACAGTTAAAAAACGGTAACTAAAAAAATGAAAATTGATATTGTATGGAAACAAAGCAGGATTAAAGCCTAAACCGCATAAAAGACGAATTTTTGAGTAGATAACCGTTGAGCCAATAATTTTTTAAAATATACTCAAAAACTTTTAAGTTTTTAAAACAATTTAAATTACCCCCGGAAAGACTAATATGCTTAGAAAACTTGTTACGCTCAACCAACAATGGAATATGGTAAAGCCAAATCGATTGGGTTAAAACCGAAAAAAAAATAATTGAGGCCAGTAAACTAAAAACTGCAAACGAGCTCAAAATAGGTATGCTGGTTGACAAAAGAGTAGCATTACAAAAGAAGACCATTGGACAAGTTGCTTACAAATAAATCTTGTCTTCTGAAAAGTTAACTATTGCTAATTGCGAGCACAATCATTGCATACAAATTCGAATTTTTTTTTAAAATTGAAAACACATTTAAATTATTTTTAAAATTTTTAAATGAAAATTTTAAAACAGTAAATTCTAAATTCCGCAACTCGAAAAGTTTTACTTTAAATACATCCAGTGATGGGCTTTAGAAATTTCCCTCAAAATTTTAGAGAAAAACCAAACCTTCAAAAAGACTTCCTAAAGAGCAAAAAAATTAGTTTGATAAAATAGGTCCCGACCGGATTCGAATTCAAGCCTTTGTCGTCTCCAGCCAGTTTTTTACCTCTGCATAATCATGTCGAAAAATTGTTTACAAAGAAAAAGTTCAATACCCGGTTGCAAAGCCCTTGCTTATTGCAAGGGTAACCAAAAGATATTTCTGTTTCGAAGCAAATATTTAATGATATTTGAGCACAATTTAGCGCGGTATCAAAATCGGCTTTCTAATCATCTTTTTGTGCGTAAGTTTCAATTCAATTCCAAATCGGTTGTAAATTTTAGTCTTCGAGTCATATTTTGTCTGGTTGGTTCTGTGATTATTGGTCATGAATAATGTGGGGAAGCAGATAATGTGAAGGTTAATTTTGATTGGGTTAAATTTAACCCTGCTTATTATTCTTATTTGAGAAAATCTTTTTTTGAAGTTATTACTATAAGAAGTAAAAATAGGAGTCAGCCTAGATGTACTTTTAGGGTTGCAGCTCATCTAGTCGATGGGTGGCAGGTAAGAAAGGATGTCTTCTAAATCTTTTAACTTTTAATCGAGTGTAATCTTCAAAATCTTTATCAGTAAATCTTGAAAATTTAAACGTTGTGTTAAACGGATTAATTATTTTTGATGATAAATTTGATCTCCAGAATTAAAACTCACTAGTTGTATGCGAGATAGCGAGACTATGATTACTCGTGGCTTAGATTTCTAGCTTCTTTTTTAGGGATGCAAGCCAATGATTCTCGCAAACCTTATTTTCTATTTTACTCAGTTTGAATGACCATTGAACTTAATTTTAAGTTATCAGTATGTTATAAAATACTGATGGCCGCCTTATTTTGCCGATTTGGAGTCAGCAGATGGCGATTTAATACTTTTGAAAAATTTTGTTTATGCATATATTACTATGAAGAGAAATAATAAATGTAAAGAAAAAAAACAGAAAAATTTACGCTAAGAAACAAATAAACTGAGTTGACATTTTTTTGGTAAAACTAATTTAATTTGAGAAAACTGAATTGAAGGGTAATTGGTTTTTGCTGAGAACTTTGAGATTTAAAATCAATTTTAAACTAGATGGTCATTCGCGTTTTTTCGAACCATTTTGGCTGTTGTAATTTTCGCGCTTACTTCGCTTCTTTTCAACATGTAGGTGTAAATTGAACTTGAAAAGAAATCAGATATCAAACTGCGAAAAATTTAAATTGTGCGTGAACAGGTTTTAAGAGTTTTCCTGGAATAAACGAACAAAAAATCATCACGACCTTTATAAAAGTCTTGTATAGTATTGACTATTGAACAAGAACGAAATGAACAAAATGCAGCGCTTCTGTTTAGTTGTGACCTTTTATAAAAAAAACACGGGTAACTTAACTGTTTCCTTAAACCGGGAGAGATAAGATTATCTAAAAAAATCTTTTGAGCGGAGCCAAAAAAAATGATGATCTTTTTAAAAGCTTCTGTCGGTGTTGACTCTTTAGACACACTGCTCTATAATTTCTGCATTTGAGCAGTAATATAAATAGATGCATCTCGGTTGGATGTGTGCCAAATAGTTTCTGTCGGCTAAACTAAAGCTGGATTTTTTATTTTTGTACTTTTTTCATTTTAAGCAGCTAGTTGGAAAAGACTTGAGATATCATTAAAACAAAATTTTCAGTCAGCTGAACCAGAAGTCTGTCGCGTATTGGCATCGGTGAAAGACATTTAATCCTCATACTTAATCTTTAAAAATGGTAAGGGAGAACAGACATTAGATCTGTACACCCTAAGGCGTATCAAACGATCGCTCCGAGGTAAAAACTTTAGGGTATACAGAATCATGTACTTTTTTTTCTCATTTTAGTTTAACAGAAGAGCCAATTTGTTGGTGTGGAGCAGATCAAAGCTATCCAACAGATTACCGTCAAGTTTAGTTACTAGATGAGCTTCGAAGCCTAGCTGACTTTATATCCAAATCATTTGTTGATCATTCGGAAGGGAACTGATTCTAATATGTGTGATTTTATACTACTAAGATTTGATATTCTCTTGAAATTGTATTTGTGTTTTTTACTACTGAGATTTACACAGAGGTGAAGCTGCGCTTCGCAAACACCTGCAAAAAAAACAACCAAAAAGCAGCTCTATCCAGTCAAATAAGAAGAAGTAAACTTAAGCCTCGAAGTAGCAAAAACTCAAGGCTACGCATCGGATTCGAATCTGCGACCCAGCCAATTGGAGTCTCACGCATTAACCACTTAGTCACGGATGCTTACAATCCCCAAAAACTAGCCAACGCAGCTACATATGCTAATAAACTGCCAATTCAATGCAGCAAAATTAGCACCAAACACAGAAGAACACAATTTTGCATGTAGTAAATTGGAAAGCATGAAATCAAATTTTGTATGAATTATGCGTTTCAAATCAATTAGCGTGTAACGCACCTCTGGTGCTTTATCAAAATTAGTAAAAATGAAAGCTGCTTTTACTTACAAAATGAAGATAGAAACAAAGAAATGAATGTAACCGAACGCTTTTGATTTCACGAACAGTTTAAATGATTCTGACTGGAATGCTCAAATCTCCGTAAACCTTGAGTTTCAGATCTTCGTAAGTGAAACTTTAAAATAGCCGACAGCAAACAACTGCACTTTTTATGCTAAAAACTGAAAAAATCATTTGCAAAATTATCAAATTCATAAATGTGATTCATAATCCATCGTAATTACAGGGCGTTCCAAAACCTATGAAACTTTTGAAAAAGCTGTCATTTTTAACTGAATTGGCATAGACAGATGAAAATTTAACACGTTATAGAAGAGATGTGGAAATTTTATTTAAAGTAAAAATTATTCATTTCAAGAGATGTTGAAAAAGTTTCCCGCCATTTTCTTGACATTTGATCATTCGCTTGTGAATTGAGGCTGTAGCAGCTAAAGTCTGATCCTGTGTGATCCCACGATAGAAATTTTCAACGCTTGTGATTAGTTTGGAAGTGGTCTTGGGGTTTTGTTGATGAATTGCAGCACACCATAACCACAGAACCAATTTGGGAATGGCGACTGATAATGCGGTCACTAAAAACTGTCTGTAGAAACTGTAAAACTGGAGGGGTTGTATGGCATGATGCGCCATCTTGTTGGAGCTAAAGTCTCCTAATATCTCGCCGGTGTTCCACAAGGGGGGGTTACTTGGTTCCTGAGCACATTGAGATACACATTTTGGTTGACCGTTATTGGTCTTCCATTCTCATCTCTGAACCAGAAAGGGCCCATGATTTCGCCTTGAAGAAAGCCAGCCCAGCACATTTTACTTTTGCCCTAATATCGATTTTGCTTTTTGCTTTTGCCCTAATATTGGATTTCTTCGAGATCGCGAGAGTTGAAACGCGCCCAAATTTCATCGTTTTGTCTGTTCGACTCTGGGTCCAAAACCCACCATTTTTCGTCACTCCAGAGAAACCTCGAGTGAAAGTTTCGATCCTGAGATAAAAATCACAAGCAAAATGCTTCTCACATTTCGTAATTTCTTTCTTCTTTATACAATCTTTTATCAGTTTGTTGACTTTGAATGGAACAAATTTTAAGTCTCGCCTCAAAATCCGCCATAAACTGGTTGAGGGGATATCAAGTGCCCTTGATGACGCTCGTATGCTTGATTTGAGGTTGTTTTCATAGTGTGTCGCCATTCTCGGATAATTGTCTTTTCGAATCTTTGATCGAGCACCTCTGTTTGTATCCTGTCCCTGGGACCTCTCTTGCAACCGTCGCCATTCACATTGAAAATCGGTCAAAGTGAAAATGCTTCTTTGCCTTCCCCAAATGGCATATGTTTCAAGAGTTTTTCGCTTGACAGCAATTGCTGACAATCCTTTGGCCAACTGGTGGATAATGAAATTGGGCTGCTCATCACTGAATTTTATTTCTTTGATAACATGGACGAGATTGAAGAAACTGGCCTGAACAATTCAAGGAAGCATGATTGAAAATCAAGAAAATGGCGCAAAACATTTTTCGTGTGTCCCCAAATTGTTTTTTGTTCACGGGTTCTCCAAATTCCACATCTTATCTATCTTCCTGCCAAAAATGAGATTCAAGCGTCCGTTCAAACGAAAATGACAGCCTTTTCAAAAACCCATATGTTTTAGACCAGTCTGTAATTTTAAAATATCAGACTCTATTTTTCTTTAATTAATAATAAGGTCAAAAAAAATTTTGAGCAAATATATGAAAATGAGATGCCACGTATGCATCCTCTGGTAGTAACCTGACATCACCCTACCAAAGCGTTGACAATTTCAAAGTTTGAAAATCGTTTAATTGAAAAAAATTAAGTTTTGAAAATTTTCAAAAGAAGAAAGAAACGTCATAACTAATAAAACAAAAGACGCTAAGCAGTAAGAACTGTAGTCGGTAAAACCATCTTTAGAGTACTTTGAGAGTACGGGGCCATAATGTTGAGTATTTTGTAAAACTTATGAAAAAGCATCAAAAACGGCATGTCTCAGAAACTAAGTTTATTTGAGCAATCAACTATTGAAGCATGATCAGTTCCCTCTGAGAAAACTCAAAGAAAAATCCACTGTAGGATTAGGAATTTCAAAAAAATTATTTAAAATGTCATATCAAGGAAACCAAAAATATTTGACCAGTCACTCAGTACCTCCAAAGCACCTGACTACAGTGTTGGCAACTACAAAACAAGTCGATTTTTTAAATCTAACTTCT
The DNA here is from genome assembly GCF_963678635.1 of Symsagittifera roscoffensis. Classification (NCBI taxonomy): domain Eukaryota; kingdom Metazoa; phylum Xenacoelomorpha; order Acoela; family Convolutidae; genus Symsagittifera; species Symsagittifera roscoffensis. Next base: position 24,788,105 of record NC_087068.1, on the reverse strand, counting down.
GAAATTTTCTGAAAGAATCATGACAATTTCAAATCTCGGAACATTAAAAAAAATTGAGCAGTCACATTTGTAAGCGAGATTTGCAATGACTGAGGGTATCCTGACAGCCCTTCACACTATAGATTCAAGAATTTCAATTTTAGAGTTGAGAATCTAAGATATTTGAAATATTTTTGAAAAAACCTTAAGAACGTCGTTTCTCGGAAACTAAAAGGGTTTGTGCAGTTACAATTTGATGCACAATTCGGAATTCATGAGAGAACCTTGACAATACGCGATTTCAGAACTGAGAATTTCAAATTTTTGTCAAGTATTCATATAGTTTCATAAAAAACTTTTTTTAACTCAGAAAAAAAAGCTTAATTCGGAAACTAAAAGGTTTTGAGCAGTCACATTTGGATGCAAGATTTGCAAAAAATGAAGGTAGCTTGACAGAACCTCACACTATAGAGTTAAGAATTTCAAATTTTGTTAAGTGTTTATATCTAAGTCATTTGAATTTGTGAAAAATGATAATTGTCATATCTCAGAAAATAAAAAAAACTTGAGCAGTCAATTCTTAAGGCAAAACTTGCTAGGTTTAAGAGTACTTTGACAGCACTCACCTGCAGGGTTGAAATTTTCAATTTATTCAGAATGTTTTGAATCTAAGTTTTCAGAAATTTTTCGAAAAAGTCACAAGAACCTTTAAACTTCGAAAACTAAAAAAAAATTAGAAGTTCATTTTTGAACTAATTTTCAACCCCTTGGCTAACACTGACAGCATCCCACTTTTAGGTTGGTAATTTCAGAACTGACACAAAAACGTTGATTTCAATTTGAGAAATGGAAAAAAAACTATTGCATTATAACTTAAATATGAAAAAAATACAAAAGTAATACATTCAAAAATCTTAAACATGGCGAGATTGTGAAACTCGCATTTGTATTTATAATAGATTGCGAGATACATTGAGCTAATAGCTTTTTGTGGTTCACTTGTTGAATTGAAAAGCATCAGTTGTGTTACTTTTTTACTAATCAAACGTCAAAGTACATATGATATTATACTGCTACCGCGAGAGTGAAAGTATCTTTTTAAAATAATATAGAGTATTTTGTAAACTTTGAACTCGTGTTGATTTTTGCAGACTAATTAGGATTTTTATGGAGAAAGTTATTTCAATCAAAAAATTTTTTGTCAAAGTTTGGCGAATAGTGATATAAATAGATGTCTACCAGCATGTTTAGTTAGCGTTTTTGGCAGAACAGAAAAAACACTGAACTCGGAATTTGCCTGGCTCAAAAAACGCCAAATGGAAATTGTTGAATCCTATATAAATTTTGCGAAATTTCTTTCGTACGAGTTGTCTTTGTAGTGAGTTATCGCGGTGCCATATTTTCTACTGATACTATATCGACATGTGATTTATTCACCACAAAATGTAACATTACGTATCCGATTTTGACCACAAAATCCTTAATGACACACCAAAAAATGTGGAAGTAAGCAAGCCAGTATACTAAGTTCTGTTCCCATCATTTCAGAGGGTTCATGGCGATACCAACACAATTTTTTGATACAAATATTGAAAACTTTTATAATTTAGAGACCAAGCTCTAACACAATTACAAGTCCCGCGAGACCTTCCCGTTGAGCAGCCGTGGCCGACTGGGGTAAGGCAAGCGTCTCTCATCACGAGGGTCGTGAGTTGGAATCCCACTGTCATCCCCCTCCTCAAATTGGGACCGGCTGCAGCGAAATGGATGACACCCCTCCCCCTTGCTTGGTCCTGCATAGAGTAGGGCCGGGGCCATTTTAAAAAAGACCTTCGCGTCAAAAGGACTTTGGACATATGACGAATTATGATTAAAATAAGTGTACTTCGGAATAAGTTACAAAAAGATTAAATTTGGAATAATAAATTTTGAATTAAGGCTGCAAAAATGATTGAAATTTAGAATGAATCAAAGAAACCATAATAGATGTTCATTAATTGCTTGACATTCTCAGTAGATATTTTGACATCTTCAAAACATGGTCGAACATTACTATTATCGCACGCGTCAAAAGTTATATCGCAATATAATGAAAAATTAAACGAAAGTGAGAGAAAGTAAACTAAACAGCCCTTTTCATTCAGTCTTGTCAGAAGTTAGTTATGATTATAATGTTTAATGTTTGATAGACTAGAAGAATCCAACTTAAAGTTTAATGCAAAATATTCCCTACAAACTTGGATTTGTAAATTTAACTTAAGAGCTTCAGTCATTTAATTCACTGCATCAAGTTAGACAGCAGTTCGATGAATTGTACTGCAATCAAAATAAGCCCAATTATGGCAAGTCATAAAAAGCCCAAACTTTCAGTTTTTTTTATGAAAATCAAAGTTCATAAACAGCAAAATTTCGTATCATGAAAAATTAAAAACTGAAAGTTTTTGATTACAAAGTAGCAGCTAAAAAGTGTTTTAGATAAGGAATGGATTGTTGAAGAATGTTGGCGAAAACCCATCCAAAAATCATTACACAATGGAAAGCTTGAATAATCTCTTTGAATTGAGTGTTTCTTGGAATAAACAAATTCTATTTAATGAGATGAAGAGTAGAGAGCAAAAGAGTGGTGCTATTAGTTCAATAAATATAAGCACTATCATTTTTTGGATATAAATCTACGCTATTTTTTAAGTTTCTAACTTTCATGGATGGGAGGGGGGCTAAAAGCATATGGCATTTTAACTGAACATTTCTCAAATTTAAATGCGTGGCTTATTGAGCGTTCATCGTTAATTCAGTAAGTTAAGTTAGATGGGTGGTTATAATTATAAATTATAAAACAAGCTTGAAACCAAATGAAGAAATCAACCAAAATCAAAGCAAACAAAATCAAATGAATGATAGAAAAATAAGCAAGATAATAGAAAATAAGTGCTATATAAGCGAACTGCAAGGATTATGAGCTGAAAGAATATTTGGCATTGTTCTGTATTAGGAAATGTAATTAATTGTATTATAAAAATAAAATGATCATTCAAGCAAGATTAATCAAATCGAACCACCTGTTGATTATATGATAGATTCGTTTTCGTAATAATCAAATTATTAGATGACTTAAACCAAAACATATTGTAAATTTAAACTAAAAAGAGAAGTTTTAAGGAGGTTTCAGTTTATTGCAACTGCAGTTGTGAACCTTTTCTGACCAATCGGCGCCTATTGTTTTGTGTACTGAGTGACCATATTTGGAAAGCATTTGGAAAATGGGCTGCTCTGATTGGCTGTTTGAACTGGGTCCTTTTACAGCTTTGTGATTGGTTAGGGTGCTTTGTGGGTTGGCCGGAGTCCGATTGGCTAGTAAGGCTTACTCTGATCTTTTGGCCTCTTATGTTGAACTTTGAGTCGCTTGTTGCCAATTTGGAATCCGTGCATGGAGTGGATGGCAGCCTCTGCACTTTGGGGGTTGTCATAGCTCACAAACCCTGAAACACAAAAATTGGAATAAAAAATTGCCAAAGGTGACCAAATAGTCTAACAATATGAACAACTACCGATTGATCTTCATAGTTCTCGAGGAGAAAAGTAAAAAAATTTAAATTTAATTTTAAATTATAAATATATATTATATCAGTATTAGCTCGCCGAGGGGTGGGGGATTTCGGGCTTCAATCTTACAATCAAAATGTATGATCAACTATTTTTGGTTAATCAGTCCTAAAATCAGCCCTGGTTAATCAGTTCTAAATTATGGTCATTCCAGAGTTTCGACAGAGCTCGGAAAGCTCTATTCGGCCCTGAAAAAACTGGTATCATTTATATTATTACTAAGTTATAGTTATATTATTACTAAGAAAAAACTGGTATCATAGTTCCATACATTATAGTAATAATATAATTCATATCAGTCTTTTTACACGATTAGCATGAGTACTGACCGAAGCACTTGGACTGGTTGGTGGCTCTGTCGATGAATACTTTAGCACTGATGACCTGTCCGTAGGGGATAAACATCTGCGTCAGGTCCGCATCTGTACACTCCTGGGGCAGGTGATAGATAAAAAGGTTGCATCCTTCCGGCCCTGAAACCACCACCACACAATTCATATTACTGTCATTTATAAACCAATTTTAAACTAGTTAGTAATCAGCTGGAGAGGCAAGGTGATGACATCTCAAATGAAACCTCTCCTGAATTATATTATGAGGTCAGAAACGATCGCTCATGAGTTTCAAAAACGTTGAGAAAATTTTTTTTTTCGAAAAAAAAGATGAAAATTTTTCGTTTTCTACTGAATATCTGAACAATTGTGCTGATTCAAAGTATTGGGTCCTGCTAACTATATGGTCCCCTTGTGCAAAAGAAGGCCCATTCGTACAAGGTACAAAACTCATGTATGCTAAACTGTTAATTCTTCCTTTATAGGGGGGGCCAATTCGCTACAAGGTACTATAGGGGAGCATATACTAGTTAACAAGAACCGAAGTATTAATACAAATTAATTCAGAACTGATTTCATTCGAGAGAGCAACCCCCCTCATTGATAAGCAGAGAGAGGTACGAACTAAATTGCATCTACTAGCGAAAAGAGGTAATATTGGTAGGTGTGGCAGTTTCAGTATAGTAGTTGTATCAGTAGGCTACGAAAAGAACAGATGGTACAATACAGTACAAGGCACAGAAGCAAAGACTAGGCATAAGGCAGCAGCAGTAGCATAGGCGTCACTTGGAAGCAGTTTATTGTCATGAATGTTTTTAATTATAAACTTCGCTTACTTTTAAATTATAATTTTTAAAAAACAATTGGAAGATCAAAAACTGTTTTGTTCGTTATTGCAAAAGGCTCAGAATATTTGCGTATTTTCAACCAGTCTTTCTGCTGTATTTCTGTGATAACATTGCTCTTACATTTCAAACATGAAAATTATGAGTTCAAAACAAACACAGAGGCGAAGCTGAGCTTCGCACCACTTGCGATATTTAAAAAAATACCTAAAGCCAAAAGATAATGTGTCGCAAACCAAAACGGAAAAACTTGAATAATTCTGCTGGAAAAATTGTAGGCTAAAAAAATCAATAAAAAATTTAACGCAATTGCTATAAAAATCAATTATCTAAAACATCAGATAGATTCGTGCTACACAAGCTCATATCTTTCTCATAACCAATACATCAAAACGCTCAGATAAAAAGTTGGCCAAAAAATCGGTATCCAAAAGTTCCAAAGTGCTCGCACAAACTTCGCCTTAAATCTTGCAACCTAGCAAGCAGCACGTTCTAGACAAACGATTGGCTATAAACATCAACAGTGAATATTTGCTATTATAAAAAAAATTAATAAACGCGGAAGTTTCAAACCATTTCCACAAAAAAGAACTGATAAAAAGCGCTCAAAACTTAAAGCAAAACATAACTCAATTACATCAGACTGATCTAATATGAACTTGATACGCATAGTTAAGAGAGCTGGCTCACAATAAAAAAAAGATCAAAACACTCGTAAAGGAAACAATTTGAACATGAAAATTCTTTTTTTTTTCCAAAATTATAGCCATAAAGAACCACAAACTGAATCTCATGCGATACTTGCTATATACTTTTGTAGACAGTTAAATCAAAATTGCAAAAAAATGTTGAAAATTTATGAATTTTTTTTCAAAAAAATTTCGACATACGAAAAAAAACGCTATGCCATCAAATTAAATCGATTCCAAAAGAAACTACTCAATTCATAAAAAACCGATAAACTAAAACTAACTCCACGCACTTTTAGATAAAATAAACAAATCATAAACCTTGTATTAGACAAACTAAAATTTAATGCAATTTTCTCATATAAATTTTCTCATATAAAACTTAGGCGTGTATGAAAACCAGAAAACCATGTACTTACCCTCTTGAAAATTAGAGGGGGGGGGGGGGGGGGGGGGGTACTGAAAAAATTTTCCAAAAAAATACAAAAAAAGAACGGTCAGTAAGCCGGCAAAAACTGAGACAAAACTATTAAGCCGACAAATTAAATCAATTTACATCTGAAAGTTTTGAGCCACCCGAAGGGAGCTTTAAAATTATGTTTTTCTTGAATCGAATTATAATAGGGTCACTAAGTCGATAAAACGTAAACCGAAGTCATTTGAGCAGAATCAAGTTTTCATGGTTAGTAAAATTACAAACAGCCGAAGAAAATCAAAACAGTAAAAGCAACTATAATGTAAACAGCGCACAGCAAAAAAAAAATCCAAGATGTGGCAACTAAGTCGACAAAACATAAGCAGACAAACAATAAGCCGACATTGTTTTTAACTGAAAGTTTCACGTTTGCAAAAACAGGTCCCGTCAGATTTGCCCCCAGGAATTTTGCTGTCCCAGGCGTATTCGTTACCTCCAGACCAAGTTTGTCGCAAATAAATGTGAATTCATATAAACTGAACTTAATTTTCCCTTTTCTAATTTTGTCTAATCTGCAAACAAAGTTATTTACAAGGAAAAAAGTCTAGTAGCCGATTGCAATACCCTAGCTGATCGCAAGGGTAATATAAGATGGCGATGATTCAATGTTTGTTAGTTGAATAGAGTCACTAAACTATGGTTAGCTAAAAAGAACCCAACTTTGTTCCAGAATAGAAAGAAAGAGTTAAGAGACGATATCTAATGCCCGCAACCAACGACATTCGACTTTCACTACAAAATTTCGCTAAATAGAATTTGTGTTCCGAAATTTGAAGAGTTCGGCATTTTTGCCAGTTAATCGCACGAGAAGCTGTTTCAACGCTACTTCAAAGCATTTCGAATTTTACTTCGCATTATTGCGACGCGTTTTTTAAACATTGCAACGTGCCTTTAGCAATTCAATCATTGACCCTTGACCTCAAGCATGACAAGATCAATTTGAACGGAGGTCTAAATATTTGTACATCTATGATTTCGTGACGGTCCCTGACCTTTCTTGATTATTTGGGGTACACTGAGAATAACTGCCCCAGATGTGCTATTGGGTGATTCGGACCCGTTTCGAGGGGTGTATCCCTCTTGTTCACAAATATTTCCAGAACCCGTTTCATGGTAGACCAAATTTCCCATAGAGTCTTCACTTAAGACATTATTTGCATCCTCCATTGTCATAGCAGCTCCTACTTCTTCATTGATAACTGGGTTTAAATTTGCATAATGATTTTGATGTTGAGTTTGTAATTGCAATTGCTTTTCGAAAGGTACGAGCTGAGATGCAGTCGGAAAGAACGTGCCGCCGGGATACATAGCTGCCGATGTTGCCGAGGCTGTAGCGTAGCACACTAAATTGTTTTCACGGTGTCCCATTACAGAACTATCGCCGTAAGGAACTAACGGCATTTGATTGGTTGATGCACATAGCGACATCTGATTGGCTGATGCGTGAAACGGATGTTGAAAAGGCAAACTCATTTGACCTTGAATCCCGAGCATTGAAGTTGTGGCAGCGGCAGCTGCTGAGTTCAAATCACAACTTACGAAAGCCGAGTTTGCAGCAGCTGCAATCGGCAACATATACTTATTAACCATTGTTCATTCAATTATACCAATTAATGTGTAATTGCAAACATAACAGTACAAAAAACGCTTCCAATTGAATCTTCAGGAGTGCATATTTGATGTGTTCAAAACTGGAATCAAGTTTTTGATTTTTTGGTAGACTTCGGATTTTAAGACTAAGATGATTGGCTGATTGAGGTTGTGATTGGAATGATTGTGGTAAGTGATTCAACAGGGTGACCAACCAACCAATTAAAGACCTAGGTGACATTTTACTGTTATCTCCATCATCTATCGTGTTTCCGAGGTTAAAATGATGTGTAGTTTGTATGAATAACCACCACTAAAAAACAATGATATTTGTGCAACTCGGCTTTGTGGAATATGATACCATCATGCCACACCCAGTTAGCATCGCTACATTATGATTCATTCCACCATTATCCTAAATTGGTTGGTGGCCCTGAATTAAGTGATATGTTAGGCCAGTCAGTTCACATGACGGAGTTAAGATAGCTCAGCTAAAGGGGATTTAAGCTCATCTGACCGTATCTCTCTCGCTTCTTTCAACCCCAGCCCCCTCCCGAGAAGCAAGAGAGATGGATGAGATATGATTGGATGATAGTGTACACATACTTGCACGATTTGACTGACAAAGCACCCCTACAATCACACAGTACACAATAGTTTACAACCCCTTCTGGTTAGAAATCGGTTAATTTATAGTTCGTTTTTTTAATAGTAACAAAAACCATCTAAGGAAAAATCTGTCAGAATTGGCAGCCATTTTAAATACAATTAAACCATCTTCAATTTTTTCTACAAACGCCTTATATCATCTGTTTAGCTGTTTTCTAATGGAAAATAAGTTCGAAAAAATCTAGAATAATTTGTTTCTCAACCACAAAAAATCTTCAGATATTATTTTGCTTTGCACCGCCTTGAAGTTGCCATTATGTCATATATTACAGGCTTGTTATGCAACTGTTTATGTTATATAACAATCACAAACAAGTATCAACTTACTCCAAACAGATAGTTTTCAAAATTGTCTTTCTGGAGCAGGCTAGCACTTAACTCTTGTTGGGACATAAGAAGTCCATCAATTTCAATAAGACACCGTCAACGACCTTTTTACTACCCTCACCTATTCTATTCTCACAAATTCAACATTGAAGTTTGACCCGCGGTTTTACACAGTTATGTATTGAAATGAAAACCAAGTAGAGTCCAAAATGTACAATGGAGAATTCAGAATTTAACATTACAGGATTCAGTATTCAGTTTAAGGTTCGAGCAAAAAATTATACTGGTGGTAAAAAGATTCGTTGACGGTTTAATGATTAATCATTGTAAAGTGGGTCAGTCAATACAGTAGTTTGATGACGTAATCATAAGGAGTAATGTGTGAATTAAAGAATGACTCATGTGATTGCATGACTCACCCTCTCGCTGTTGGGAGGGCAGATGGGCCGCAGCCTGGGCCTGAGCCACTGCTGCTGCCTGGGCCTGAGCTGCCGCAACCGTCGCCGCCTGGTGTCCCGCCAAGGACGCGGCCGCCGCCTGCATGACTGCCGCCTGCTGCATGGAGGCCGCCAGCTGCGCCTGCTGACATTGGGCCGCAACCACCAATTGCTGCTGCTGCTGCGCCTGCGCCGCCACAACCTACAAAAAAGCCAAATAAAAGTAATATTACAAAACGTTCTAACTACATAAGATATTGCAAAGCTTCATTTAATAGTACAAAAAACTGATATGGCTTTAAATATGATACTACATTCGACTCTACGAGAATACTTTGAGTTAGCTGATTTGGCAAAAAACCCACACTAGACCATAGCTGGTGCCCCCTTTCGACAGTGGTTGGAGCAAAAAACGACTGAAAAGTTGATAGTGGTTAAGGTACCTGCTGCTGCTGCTGAGATTGCTGATGCTGGATCAAAGCTGCCATCAATTGGTGGTTGTGATGCTGAGGGCTGGGGTGCTGAGAGCTGCTGCTGGAATGCGGCGATAGCTGCAAGTGATGGTTGGCCCCCGCCCCCGGCGGTGTTTGGGGAGCCCCCGGCTGCTGCGTGGTTGCCCCCGCCCCCGTTGGTGGGGATGAAGCAGCCACCGCCAAAAGCTGCGCCGTTGCCAATTGCTGCTGCTGGTAAGAAGTTGCTCCCCCCGTAGGAACTGAAACAAAACAACGCAAACGCCTTAATCTTTTTTTTCTAAATCTAAAATGTTTCAAATGCCAAGAATTTGCCTCCGAAATAATTAGAAAAAATCTATACTTTCTAAATTATTAACAAAAACCATTTCGAAAATGATTTTTAAAAAACTTCAGTTTTTTAAATTTATTATTTTCACTTTTTTCCACGCTTTTGAGCGCATTTAATCGAACTTAGCAAAATTAATGAGTTTTGTTTTGAAAAGTAAAATTTAACAAACGCTTGGCAATGAATTATAATATAACCATGTAGACAATGACAATGACATAATACCAGTGTTAAAAGAGCAAACAACGCTTCACTTGACAACCCAAATGATTTGAGGCTAAAGTTTGAACCTCAGTTTCAGTTTCCAGAGGACACAGGACGTTGACTTCACAATTTGACATCAGTTTTAATTAGTAAATCACTTTAACGGAAAGGATGGAATAACTGTCCGAACAATGATTGACTTGAAGTATGAATTTTTTCAAATAAATTTGGTTAAAAAGGCTAATTTTTTTTAAAACTACTGATATATTGTCAATATTGAAGAGGAAAAAACCTACACATTGAGTAATACTCTTGTATTTTAAGGAAAAAACTCAAAAAAAGGAACCAAAAAAAACCTAGAATATCCACGTGACAACGGTTTTTTTTCAAATAAAACCATTTATGACAATACTGTACAAAAGCGTCATTTAAACAATCGTTTAACAATTTAAAACGTTTCAACAGATTAAGTTAACTGGCACAAAATAACTTGAACAGTTGGTTAATAGTTAGTGTTTATTTCATGTTGTTGTGGTTGTTTACAAACCTGAATGGCGTGCTCTGCACCTGGGCTAGGCCGAGCTGCCCTACAAGTAACTGCTGGATGATTTCTGCACACAAACAACAACATTTAGAACCCTAGTTTAGTTTACGTCATTGATGGTGTAAGTGATGAAGTTTATGATTATGTAAACTCAACATTCGTTAAGGTATAGTTGCGAATCTATCCAGAAAAGATAGTTTAAGAAAATACATCTATGAGCTTTGGTCATGCACGTAAAATGAGTTGCGTTAAATTTTACCCCATGTGAGTTTCTCCAAAGTTTTAGATAATTGAGCCGAAAAAAAATCAAAATCTGATTACTCATGCAACCAAATTTTATTTCCCCCGAGTGCTTAGTAGAAATGCAAGGCTTCAGAATAAAATATCACTGAAAAAGAGCTATTTGCTTGGGGCTACATTTTTTCAATATTAGAATCTGCTTAGCTGTACCTTACAAACATAAACATACAAGGATATAGTGATACTTTTGAAGTTAGAAGCGAAAAAAAGGCTAATATACGTGCTTTAATCTAATCGGGCACATCGAATTCTTATGAATTTTGGTTCTCGGGTGCAAGTATCATAGTAGGCTCTCTGAAAGATGAGTCCTAAAATTATGTGTCGTTATGGTAACATGCGCTTGGTGGATCCATTTTCAATACTGGTTTTCGTAATGGACCCATCTTTCATAATGGCTATTGCTATGAGCACCGACAATTGTTAGACTTACCAATTGGCATTCCGGTGAGTGCTGCTTGCTGCAAGAGTGCCGCCTGCTGCAGTTCGGCCAATGAGATTCCGTGTGACGCCGCCACTGAAATTAGGGCTCCGTCAACATTCATTGTCATGTACATCACTAGTTATAACTTCTAACTTTAAAAAAAAATAACTAGCTTCAATAAAAATTGGTTTCTACTAAGTTGGAATTCTACATTTTTATAAAACTAACGTAGAAAAAAAATGAGCTCATTAGCTTCTTAGCAAATCTAGCTTCATCAATAATGCTTTTTTATAGTAGAAAAAACTGATCTATCTAAACCAAAAACGGTGAAAACTGCAAAACTTCAAAATTGAGATGTTTAAAATGAAGTTTTTTAAAATGAGTAGTAAACAAATTGGGACAAAATGTAAAGTAAAATGGTTATATATCTTGGGAGAGAATAAAAAACAAAGTTTATTTGTACTCAAGTAACTACATATGTTCTGAAGAGAAAGAAAATGTGATAAAATGAAGTGATGCTCAGATAACAAAAATTGCAACGTGTACCTTCAAGAGCGGTTTCTAAAATTTGCGCTAAATTCTTTTTTGCTCTAAAAATTCAACAGATTTCGCATCATTTCGTCAAAACGTGGTTTCGCATTTCTGACTTTGATAGAATTTCCCCTCTATTTCGCTCATGACTAAGCAGGCGCTTCTTAATTAGGTCTGATAAAATAATTCAATTGCTGAAATGAAAACCTTTTTCAGTCACATGGCGTGCCTATGAGCAAACGAGCTGCATCAAGGTTCTCCTTGATCTATTATTAACACCCTAATAAGCTCGTAGATGTTTTTATTTAGGACACGAAAAAAGTTGAAACAGTAATCAGACTTGAAAAATTGTTTGTATTAGCTTTCAAAGATGAGATTCGAAGTTGTCTGAACTTCAAAAATTAACGGTTAACTATTTTTTGGTAATTTGAAACATAAGGAAGTTGAAAAAGTAAAATTATACCAACTTTGAAGGCGTTGAACTCGCCTGATTAAATTTGGTCACTTCTTTCAGAAAAACAACGAAAAAAATCTTCTAATTCCTGTTTACGCGCACCATTACTCGGAAAAAAAGCATCAAGACAGGACGAGATAATAGATAGAGAAAATAATATCCAAGTGTGCCCAATAGCACTAGTATCATCTACGCTTTAAACAAACTGAGCCAATTAACAGCCGTAACATCAACCTGAACAAATGAACAAGGACGAGTTTAGCTTTTGTTGTCTTACTTATTTCGGGGAGTGTAGCGGAAGCGGCCAGTTGAGATGGGTGGTACAACAGGGGCTGGTTCTGAGCTGCGGGACTGTTACTGGGGTGATGTTGGTGGTGATTGGCCTGTTGATGTTGGAACGAGGAGGGTGGATGTTGGGGTCCCGTGGCGACAACTGAAGTGGGAGCTGCACCAGACACCGCCGACATCAGAACCCCATTGGGCACTGCTCCAGATGAACTACTCGTGTTGTTGTTTGCCTCGTCTGGAACCAATCAACATTATAATATTATTCATAAAACAGCGATAGTCTATTTTATAATGAATGAGGAAAGCTTTGGTACTCTGTTCAAAAATAAAATTTGTCAAAAGTTATCACATTGGTAAAATTTGACAAAAGATGATGGCGAAATAGAAAACATTTCGAAAATGCGAAGACTAAAAATGTCGAAAACTGTTCACCCATCGTTGCCCACTCTTAAGCATTACAATTTAGTTTTATTCACACTTTTATAAACCAGATCGTTTGCACAAAATAACTTTTATCTGTACTTAAATGTTGAAAACTCGGCACATTTTTTTCTTAAAACGTTACAAAATGCATTTTGTTTACAATTTCATTCGAATTTTATAATCATAGAACAATCTTTAAATAAATATTGAAAAATGTGGCTTTTAAACTTACCAGAACAGGTAGAAGTTTTGTCAGTTGGCGAATTAGTGTTGGGTGACGCGTGTTGTTGATTGTTGTGGTTGTTGTGGACTTGAATCGGACTTCCGTTGGGCAAATTATGATGGATTCCACGCAACCCCGAGCCCAATTGGTGGTGCGGTCCAATTAGCCCTACCATACAAAACAAATAAACAATCGTTAAAAACAAACTAACAATTGCTGAAGAATTTGTCAAAAATTGAGTTTTCAACTTTCTTTGTCAGCCAAGAGCTATTTGGAGCCTCATTAGAGATAAACTATTCCTACCCCTACGTTAAGAAAAAGTGACTGTTTGCTGTTTAAAAAAGGCAATATTTTGCTCAACTGACTTTTTTGCGGTGATTATTAAAGACATCAATTACTTGCAAGGTAAAAAAACTGCAAACATTTTGTTAGACAACAGAGAGAGGAAAAGCGAATAACTTTGACGTTTTAAACAACCGTTTTCTTCTTTTGTTAGCTGATATAAAACCGATACTGAAGTTATCTTTAAAAACAGCAATGGAGGACTTCTTCTATCTAATCACAATCGCAAAATAAACGACTTCTATCTAATCATAATCTCAAAAACGTGTACTCTCGGAAATTGACGGCTTTCAATCAAAAGATAGCTGACACAAAAAAGGCAAATAAATGAACATAAGCGAACCGAGTAGTTTTTTTCAGTTTTCGCAACCTCCAAAAATTGCCATTTTTACTTGAAGTATTATTCTTCAGCCCAAAAAGTTAACAATGAAGGTCTTCATTTAGCCTACCTTTATTTTCATCTGACAAAAATGATGTGTTGTTCAACTTTTAACTACCTTGTGAACTTTTTGGGCGAGAGAATAGTACTTCAAACAACAAGCACGGAGAGGCTAGAACAATAAACCTAATGATGGTCAAGTGAAGGCAAAGCAATTTCATATTTAACCATCGATTTTAGCTTATTTTCTTTTAAAGATCTTCAGGACTGACAGGTAATCTTGGCCCTTGAATCTTTTAATTTTAGGCTGGTTTTTGCGTTGCACCTACATAAATAATGCACCTGAATTTTGCACACGTCAGGAAGGTTTTAGTATTTATTGTAGTTAACAAATAGCAGTCTATAAAAATCACTCTATCCTTGGACATCTGTACCTTTTAGGTGAATATAAATATTGCAGCGTCATATCTGAACTTACCGTTTGGAGTGACTGAACAAGCGGGCGAGGCCAGTCCGTTCACGCTTCCAGGAGTTCCAGATGGCGAGTAGTAGGAACCTCCGGCAGCTGCAGCCGCCAAAATCTGCTGCTGTTGCTGCTGGGCCAACTGAAACACACACACCTCTAATTTATTAGAAATAACTGGTGAGCTAACTAATAATCAAAAAACAACAAAATAATAAACATTTAATCGGAGTCGTGCACCACGACTGTCTCCGAGAAACATGAAACAGAAAATTTAAACCAAAATCAAAACTGACGAGATAAGACTCTGCATTAGAATAAAAAAAGGTTTCAAATTTTTTGTTGCTTTACCCCAAAACTTTGCCCATATATCGCCATGTAAAATTTATCAGTTTATTCAAAAAATTCTACAAGAAGTCATTCACAATTTCCATTTTCTTTATTTTGGATTTAAAAATATCTCAAATGTGGCACGTTTTGTTCACATTATTTCACACTAGTTTGAAAAACCTGAGCTGTAGCAGGATTGAAGAATATTTAATAGTTTAAACACGACATCAAACTGCTTCCAACTGTGGAACGACTAAATATAACATCGAACACCTTAAATGCATAAAATGTACGACAGTCGCCAGCGGCAAACGGCAGCAATTAAATAAATGCTTCGTAAATATTCTAAAAAAAAACTACTCGTATCAGGACAAACTCTCATCTTTCGACTGCCTTTCATGGTATATGCATTAGTTCTTTGTTAACAATATTCAGAAAACGAAAAGACATTTATATTATCTCCCCTTCTCTAAAATACGCAGAAAAGAATTTTTTCGCGCCTATTAATAAATAAAATAAATAAGGTTAAACACTTTTTGTTCTGACCTCTGAAAGTGAGGAGGAACTTCGGCTTTAAGTGTTTCTTTTTCCACGCAAAATCAGGTACCACAAATAATCGTCGGAAGGAGTCGAGGATATATTATATTAAAGCCCTTGCAGTTTTGATTCGATCCCTTGTAAAAAAAACTTCCAAAAAACCCTCAGCGTAAAGAGAAACCGGTTTAAAATTTTTGATTTTTTTGCCATAACTTAAAATGATGGCCGATGAAATATTCTTTAAAATATGAGTTCAGAGCAGTGATTTTTTTCCGATGAGATTTACTTTTAAAGAAACCGTCAGAACTAGGTATTTGAAATATAAGAATTTTTTGTTCTCATGTCTGCTCATATTATCGATGTCTGCGAACGTAGGAACATAACAAAAAATTATCTAATAGCAGGTCAAAACCCTGTTAAGTTTCAACGATAACTTCAACTAGTTTATAGCTTTCGGATTAAAGTTTAGTTTTCGGATCTTGCTTAAGGTTGCTTTAGAACTGCAAATTTTAGTGAACAGTCTCAATTCGTCTGACTTAAACTATCGGTGTAAGATGTGTCTATTTTATGATTTAATTGAAACAATTTGCTGGCTTCAAATTAGTAGTATATGTATGAGCAAAGACTGAAAAATGCGCTCATTAGTTTTAAAAAAACCTTACCACACATCAAAAACTGGCACGCTATTATGGCAAAAATAGGTATTCAAACACTTTGCCCCGTTTTTGAAACACATAAAATTTCTATCGTAGCTATATTAATGGACTGCCTTAACCACAAAACGGTAATGCATCGGTGACATGATGTTTTAAAAAACTAAAATAAACGCCAAGTGGATCGCGTGATAATATTTAAGGGCGAAATGCGGAAACATGCAGTCAACGTTCAAAGTTATTGCAAACTTGTTTTCAACCGCAAAATGAACAATTATTTTTGCCCGTTTTCTCAGTTCAGTGAGCATATGAGATATTAGGGTGAAACTTTGACATGTGACCGCTGAAATTAATTAAGAGAGTCTGACCGATTGAAAGTTTGCCTTGGCCCATATGTGCGTAGAAACTACGGATAAAAGAAAAGAAAACAACTGCCTGAGCCAGGAGTAAAAAAATGAAGACTAATTCTTTTAACGAGAATGAAACTTTTATGCCCTAGCCGATAATTCCAGAATCACTCAAGGATAACCGGTTACTTTGCAAGTAGCACAGAATGTTCTGAACATAGCCAAAGAAAAATTTAACAATTGTCGTTTTGTTTCTGCGTGGCGGAATAAAAAGATCTGAACGAAAAACTGGTACTAAGGAATGTTCTACAGTCATAGTAAAATAAGCAAAAGTTTTTAAAAAATGACTAGGAAACGAAAAATATATATTTTGAAAAACATCCAAAAATTTTTTCAAGCATCCGAAGTTTTTAATTTCCAAATTGCGCTAAAAAAAATTCAAAAACAAATTTACTTGAGTAAAACTATGTTTTCATGGCCTAAATTAAACAAAACTAAGGTATTGTAAGTCTGCACGCTCAAATTTAAACTAAAAATCAAAATTTTTAAACCAGTTTTTCTCGATACTTAGACAATTTTTTGAAAATTATTTTATATTGTTCGATTTACGACTGAAAAGGCTTCAAAAGATATATCATTCGACGCATTTCCATAATTATTTGTGATACCTGATTTTGCATGGAAAACAAAAGGAAAAAAATTAAAACACCAGAATACTAAGTTCCTCCCCATTTTTCATCTGGTCGGAACTAAAAAATCATCCAAGATAACTTTTGATGGCTGCTTTATGCATTAGCAAGTCCACTTGATTTTTTTGTGTCATTTCATTTTGGCGAATACGACATAAAAACTTCATAGTTGTCAAAAAGAAGTCCTCTTCAATTTTCGCCGCCATTCTAATCTTTTTTTTTTCATCTCCTTTTTTCTTTGTTTTTACGGAATAAGGACCAAGCCAAACTTATACGCTTCCCAATATATAATTTTGAGTCTAACACTAAAATTCAATAAATTGTTCGCCGTGATGTTTCCATAACAACCTCTGAAACTAATCATGATTGACTGATTTATAACAGCTCTAAAACAAAATTCTTCAAGTTTGATAAGGCCAGACCCTTTCAATTACTTTTATCTGACCTGAGTCAATGTTTAGACCCGATATCGTGTACTGCTCCCGAGAAAACGACAAAAATGTACAAACGTTTTCATTCATTTTTCTGGTGAACACTAGAGGTTGCAATAATTTTCAACACTGACTGTAAGAGTGAATTGTGCAAATATAAATAGGGGCACAAAAATTGGGCAAAATAGCTCAAAACTGGAATTAGAGCCAAATTGTGCGAAATATGAAGCTCGCCACTTTCATCCGCCCAAAACCGTTATCTCGATAACCAATTTTAAAAAATATTTGTTCACATCGGCACGAAACATAATACACATTGAGCATTTTAAAACATGGTCTTCGGAGTACAGGTAACAAAAGCGCATGTCTGTAATTACTTTTAGTGAGGGCTCGCGGTCAACTAATACGTAATACGTCAGTAAATGACGGCACTGAATATGACTGGAAAACACTAAGACAACATAATTCTATACCGACTGATGACATTCAAATTAACCAAATACGAAAATGATGGGACACTTAAAACTGGCCTTCAATTTGGCCGAACTCATTTGAGACACTAAATTACTTTCAATTACATAAACCATTTCTATTTTTATAAAATAATTCGGCCAAATTTAACTGTAAAACAAGTACAAATATACACGGAAGGAGGAATCGTACAAAACAGTACAGCGCCTTGCGGAACACCACATTTTACAATACCTTGCGGAACACCACAAGTCACTTCAGAAGTAGCTGCTCTTTTCAGCTCCAAAATTCGACTCTCAGTATGTCGCTTTGAGCTTGAAAATATAAGTCTTGAGATAAGAGCTTTATATACGCATAGTAATTTTCAGTTTATAGCACCAAGAAGGATTCTCTAAATAGTGATCAGGCTTCAGAATAGTTTTAATTGAAGAAAAATTGTCATATTTATATGTTCCTGAACATTTTTTGGATGATCTTACGATAGCGGATCCATTTATAAAAAAATATTTCCATAACTGGAGCATCCAAAAAATCAGAATTGACAATTATGTATATTGTTCCCAAACTGACCTGAGAGTATGCGGTGGCGTATTGCGCAGCCAGAAGAGGATTGGCACCTGGCGCAGCTGGACTGTTGGCCGAAGCGGCAGCTGCCATGCCGGACATCTGGGCGTTGAAGTGTTGCTGCATCTTCCTTATTGCTCGCTCTCTTTCAGTGTCTGCGAATTTCACCACGATGCTAGACGAAGCTCCCTGAAACAAGTTTTCTTCTTTCAAATCAACTCAAATTTTGGATGAAAAACCAATAAAAAATCGAATTAGTTTAGAATTGAACAATAAAACGAAACTCTAATATTGAAGCTCAACTGAAGTAAAAAAAAAAGTCAACGTTTTTGGTTTTTAAGACGATAAGCGGGTTCTTAAGTTCATTAGAAAAAAAATTAAAAATTGCGCTTACTTGGGGTGAACGTTAAAATATTTGTCAACTAATGTATAAAAAAGAGAAGTTTGCAGAAGCTGAGAGGAAATGGTTCAATTGAATCGTTTATACACTAGGTTTTTGCCGTGCCAAAACGGAACTTGAGCTGTTGAATTGTTTTTCAGAGGAACAAAAAGTGAACAAAAGTTTTAAAATGAAGTTAACAAACAGAATAGTTGTAACTTGGAAACAGGGGACGATAAAAACAAAATGGTGCATTAAATTTACAGCAAAAAGTTAGAATTGCACGAGATGAAAATTGAAGTTGCGATAAATTATTGATAATCAGACAAGAACAGTGCTGAATTTTATTAAGTTACAGCGAAATATTGCAATAATAAATCAAGAAATGTGAAAAAGAACAGGTTAATGCAAAGCGGGAAGCAATAACAAAGTGAAAAATGATTAATTCAACTAGTTTTATTATCAATCAGTCAAATTGAAGCATACACGCAATTACACATTGCCGCCAAAGATGTAGAAATTTATTAAAATAAAAAATAAGAATTTTCAAATTGTGGTGAAAACGGAAAAATCACTTCTGATTTTGAGTTTGATCCGTTAAAAAATGGCCTAATTAAGAAGTAATCTCTAGTCAGCGCGGAAGCGATGTACTTCAGTGACCAAGATTCGAGTCTGCAGCGAGAGTGATATTGTTTTAATTTGGTGGTGGTATCTGTTATAAGCAGGACACGCTTTTGATTATCTCGACATTTTTAGACAAATTTGGTAATTTTTAGAGCGAAACAGCGACAGAAAAATGCATTTACCTAATTTTGAGCAAGACCAATTTCTTTTGAGCGGAGGGATTCTAAGTAACTATTATTTAAGAAGAACTTTAGCAAAATGATTCAAAATAAAGTTTGACAAATGAGCAATTACTGATAGTTTTTCTAATTAAAAAAAGCTTTTTGATTGTTAGAATAGAACGAATCCTTTAAAAGGAAACTGCTAGCTAATATAGTGAGAGGGGGCAACAAAAACGGTATTAAGTGAAGAAATGGCTGCAAAAATGATTGTTGCTCAACAATGGGAGCAAAAGTTGGCAAATTTCAACAAAAATAACTAACTGGTAGTTATTATATGTTTATAACTGACTCGTCTCTTGTTGATTTTTGTGTAGTTAATAGCCTCATCAGAGCTAAAAGAGGGAAAGAAAATGGGCCAATTTTGAAAAAGAAATGAGAAAAAAATTGAAGAGGCACAAAAAGAAGAAAAACAGCAGAAGTCGCAAAACAACAGGGAACGGAAAAGTATTTACATTTTTATAATACCATTAGCTAAATGTACACTCAACGGGCTGACTAGTATTAGATTTATTATCAAAAGTATTAGCTACCGAATTAAAATTTATATTAGCAGTTCTAGTTTATAACACATGTTCTCAGACCAACCCCCCAAACTTGCAATTTCCTATTTATTGGGATGGCAATATAGAAAATAACAAGTAATTGCATAGTTTCAAGTACAAAAAAAAAGAAAAATGTAAAAAAGTACCTTCCCGTTGAAGGCTGAAGTTATTCAATTGTCAAAGTTGAAAACATTTCAGGTAAAAGTATTTCATTCATGAATTTCTATGACTGCAAAAAAGGGCTGGTAATGTGAGCAGCTTTTTCTTCAGTACAACAAAAGGGATAAATCTCATATTTCGACATTTTCTGAATTCTTTCCGCCCTCGTTGCTAGTGGAGCTAATTTATACATCCAGCCTATTTAGAATTGTCATTAATCATTCAGAAACCCAGCGAAGTCATTAATTAACCAAACAAATGACTAACCAACGGAGAGGACGAATAGTAAATATTCATTTTTTACATTTTCCGGAGCTTTCAGATTTTTTGCGAGAATTTTCAATTCCAATGAAACGCATGACTCCAGTTGAAGTTTCACAAGCAACGATGGAGTGCTTAAAAAAATTTAGGCAAAAGATATATTTGAATTGTTTTTTACAGAAAAATGAGGCTGCATTTAACAATCCCATCTCTCATAAGTAAGTCAGTAAAAGTTCGCAAACGTAAGCCCAACAAAGTGGAACAGCAATTAACAGCCGCACACTTTTGGTGGAGTAAAACCTACAGGGTGGAATTTCAGACGGCGGAAATGTAACTGACAGGCTGTAAACGAAAGATGCTATTTGCAATTACAAACGAAGACCTAGTTCCAATTCTGCAAATCGAAAAAATATATAAACTAAAAGTACATTTGTAACGAGGATAGCCTGTTGATGTGCAAGTTGCATAGAATGCTCCAACCACAATGATTTAGTAAGAAAATATTAAGAATCTGAAAAATTTAAAAAGAAATCCGAAAAAAAAAAAAAAAAATGGACAGCAAAATTGGAAAAACAACATTTCTCGCGATACACTAATTTTGAAAGAATCTCTGCGTCTTTTTCTCGGAAAATAAACATGGCGACTTGCCTCGACGAGAAAAGTAAAAAGTTAGAGAGAGTACAAATTACTCACCGGCATGGTCCTGGTGCCGTGGATCTTCTCTATGGACTTGACTGCCTCTCCGTGTTCCTTGAACTTGATGAAGGCGCAACCTGAACAAAACATTATTCTTCATATAACTTCACATACCATTAAAAATCCCAAAAAAATGCAAATTGAATTTCTAATCGATTTTTTTTCAAAAGTAAAGAAAAGCTACTATTTAAAAAGTAATACATTTGTTGAGCCAAAAAAGCAACTTGAAACCATTTCGAAAACACTTACACTATTTCACACGTAACCAGATTGATATGGTTTTGCAAGTAAAAATTAATTTTAAGTTATAAACAGTATTTTTGACTGGTTGAACTAAAATGACGGGTATCGAGTTACTGGTGAAACGTATTCGATTATGCAAGGCAGTGTAATGAGACTCTAATGAACTGAAAATCGATCCTATTCTTACCCCGAGACTCTGAAATCAATAACCGTGGACTCAAAAGCGAAAGATGCCAATTATTATGCATAAACTGCAATATCGTTGTTTCATGAAAAATTTACTTAGTTCATAGATCCAAGGTTACTTAGCAGTTGAAAAGACACATCCATCGTACGAGGTCGAGATATATCATATTAAAACCCTTTTAGTCGGCCAATTTTGGGAAATTTTTCTCTAAAAAAACTCTTCACCGCTAATTTAGTGTATTTTGGCGTCGAAAACTTAGATTAAAATTTTCAAGTTCGAAAAAAGAAAATTTTTGGTGACTAATTTATTATTAAAGGTTGAGAAAATTAGCAAACTCTTATTGCAACTTTTTTAAATGTGGTTTTCATTCTGAACTAATAACTTTTTTCTGAATACCGGATTGGGCAAATATTTTATTACAAAAACAGACAAAAATATTACCTTTTTGGGCACTCATTGTCAGACCAATTCGTTAAATTTTGAGAAATTGTGATATACAATAGCTTTTACCGTTTATAATGATAGCAATTTTGAAACAAAAGGGCGCAAGACTAATTATCTTTTTATTTTAATGATGAAATTTCGTACCAATAATAAGCAATAGCAAGCAGGAAAGTTTTACTAATATTTGCTTGTCTGCCGGCATATTATTTCCGAAACACATTCACAACAAATTGTGCTTAACTGCAGCAATCAATTTCAGCGTTACGCCCGTTTTTAATCATTTGACAAAAATGAAAAATGTCACAAGCTTCTCAAGTTAATTTTTTTTTCAACATGGTGAAAACGTCACGCATTATTAAGCAAAAAAGACTATAAAGACTACGTTTTTTTTCTCATTAAACTGAATAAGACCGGCGTAGTGCAAATAATTGGAAATCAGGCTCTGAAAAAAATCTATTCTACTGTAAATTGGGGGAAATATCAGTGCCTTAATAGTAGAATGAATGAGCTCATTTTTAGATAAATATTTTTTAAGTATAGTCTTTTGGAGTAATTTGGCGTTTCCTCGTAATTAATTGCTCAATAATGACTAAAATGAGCTTTAAAAATAAGAGTAAGCACCATACGTGAACGAGCTATTTCAGCTTCAGGGCAAGGAAAAGAGCGATAAATAATGAAAAGTGAAAAGAGAGAGTGCTAAAAATCTGGAGGGCGAAGATTACCGTTTTTCAACACATTTGCGGGCTCTAATTTCCCTACAGCCAGGGTAAATTATAACACATCACAGGAGCAATAACAAACAATGAGCACCAAAATATGCAAGGGCGCCACTGGGTCGTGACCAAAATTGCCAAGGTTGAAAAGAAGTAACTGAAAACTCCCAATTGTTCACACTTCCGATCGATGCTCCCCAATAATTACACAACGACCAATTGCTTAACGAGCGAAATTCACCAGTTTTTTATCACCGCCCACTATTTAATACGATGAATTTCAATTAGGACAACATCTAATTTTCCCTCTTCATTATGGGGTCTAACCTTGTCTTTTTTCTCAATACATAGCTAGAAACAATACTTCAATTTCAATTTAACTGGGCTCCTACACTTTATTCATGCAGAATTATACCTAAAAACAACCTCAGAAAATCCAATTTACACCTATTTTTGTCAAAAAAACTTCGCTTTATAGATAGATATATTTTCATTTTTCCGTATACTTTTACATCAGTTTTTTTTCGGCTAACTACAAATTAAAAATTAGGCTTGCTGATCTGTCGATTTGCTGATATTTCATCACTGTTTCCACACTAAAGAAAGCTGGACTACCACTTCACACTTCATTCTAATATTCGTCATGCTGGCTGTATTGACGAGTCGGCTTTATTATTTTTTGTCAGTCTATCGGTAAAATTTAATGTTTGAATAATATTGGATAATTATCAATTATCATACTCTGTGAGTCAATACTACAGAAAACAGCTTACGGTGCAAAACGGTTTTTTCTCTACATCAAAAAAGAAACTGATACCAAGGATAGCCTGTTACTGTGCAATTAGCCGGTTACTGTGCAATTTTTTGACCACAGTCTTAATAATTTTTTTTTTCAAATTAGTTTCGTTTTTTTTTCTGCGTGGTGTGATAAAAGGATCTGAACGAAAAACTAGAACTTCAGCATATTTGAGAGTCATAGTAAAACAGGCAATTTTAAATAAAAGTTTCGAAAAACTGAAAAATTACTAGAACAACGAAAAAAAAATGGTAGTGTTTTTTTTTTTGAAATTTTTCAAATTTTATTTCTTGAGATTTTCGATCTTTTTGATACCTAGTAGGGCGCTGAAAACTAACTTTACTCGAATAGATCTTACTTTTCCAGCCTTCAATTAAGCATAAAAAAAACCAGACCACTTTTTCGAAATAAGACGAAAAAAAAAAATTTAAAACCAGTTTTTTTCGACACCAGAAAAAAATTTTGGAATTTTTTTTAATGTGGTTCAAAGCACGACTGAAAGGGCTTTAATATGAAATATCACTCAACCCAGTTCAAAGATTATTTGCGGTACCTTAGTTTGCATGGAAAACCAAAGAAAAAAGAAACTAAAACTCACCCGAATACAAAGTTCCTCCCCATTTTCAATGGTTGGAACAGTAAAACTAATCGGCCTGTTTTTGTGCAAACCATTTGAAAAATCGGAAGAGCTTGTATTCGGATGTATTTCAATTTTTTTCTGTTTTTCACGCAAAATCAGCTACCACAAATAAGCATTGGAGAGAGTTGAATGATATATCATACAAAACCTCTTTCAGTCGTGATTTGAACGACCTTAGAAAATTCTGAAAAAAGTTCTGAAAATTTCGATTTTTTGTCTAAATTGAACGAGTGAAGCCGGCAAGCACGCTTATTCATGCTTAATTTAGGCCGTTTACAATAGCTTATTTATGCTTAATTTGGGAATCAAAAACTTCAAATAAACTTCTGCAGAAAAAAATTTGAAACTTGTGAGCACAATTATGTGTAACTTGTGAGCGCAAGTAACACATAAACTCCGACCACTTTCAAAAGCAGAGGAGAAGCGTCACTTGCACTTCAACAAAGGCGTAGCATTGCAAGCTAGCGAACAAAAAAGAAACGGAAATAGCAGTTAAAAAAAAGAAAAATTCAATTTCAAAAAAACAGTTGAGAAACAGTTTTTAGTACTGATCATGCGACCACTCAGCCAAAAACACGTGAGCCGAAATTGAGCCGAAAACACAAAAAAATCTGTCAAAAATTGGTTGTCATGAAAAATTTTGAACGATCAAATTGAAAATTTATACCACAACCAACCTTAACTATTTGCCCTTCAAACGATACAAAAAAAATGATCAAGCCGGCAAACATCAACCGAAATCAATAAGGACAAATTGAGCGACTCACTTTTTCCCTGATAATTTTCAATTTCACACACTGAAGAAAAACCAAGTCCGACCGGGACTCAAATCCGAGACATTAGGGGGCAGAGACTAACGCGTTAACACCAGGCCAAGTACTTACGGACTTGGAAAGTGCTAGGGATCAATAAAAATTAATTTCAACTTCTTACAATTTTATAAGAAAAGTTGTTTATGGGAAAAAGCCTATAGTTCCCAAATACAATTTTCTTTTTAATGACCAACTAATTCTTTTACATTGCATTTTTCTACTTTTTTTTCTTTGATCCGTTTTTAATACGTGCTTTGCTAAGAGCAAAGCCCTATCCTTCAAGTTTTGAACTTAATCATAATCGACTACTGTTGTATTCAAAAATTGATTTTTTGAAAAAAAAATTTAGGAGTAAGGAAGCACTAAATGAAGCTTCGGAAGTAAAAGTAAAAATTTACACGGCTTAAATAACCATTTTTATCCTAAAACGTTACTAGCTAGCTGGTTTTGCTGGCTCGAAATTTGATCAAAGGCAAAAACTTTCAAACCGGTTTTTCCCGACATTGAAAAATTTAATTCGAATCACGTATCAAAATATTTCGAATCATGTCATAAAAGACTCTAAGACAGTTTATCATTCACTCACTCCAATTATCATTTTAGATTCCTGGTTTTGTGAGGAAAAAAAACTAGAAAAAAAACTACTCAAGGACAAAGCTTATCGCTTCTCCCTACTGTCATTAATGGGACCAAAATCTAATTAATAATATATATAATTCACCCAGTGGTTTGCTTAAAAAAGTTTTCTGACGGTGTGAGGAACGTGTTTGAAAATAATTTGTCAAATTTTTTTGGTTAGCCATTTCGAACTTTTCGCGGTCTGCCGAAACCCCAAAATTACCATAATTGTTAGTATTCCCACATCCCCCATTACTCATTGAACGAGCTATTGATGTTACCTTTGCTCTGTCCGTTGGTGTCTCTGAGGATGGTGCACTCTTCTATGGTACCATAGTCTCCAAACAGACTCTTCAGGTCATCCTCGTTCTGCGTCTTTCCCAACATGCCCACAAACACCTTCCGATCTAAACACCACACAAACATCAGTGAACAAACACAAGTCAATTACAAAAAAAAAAACAGCTGAAATAATACATATATTAAATAATACATATATTATATAAAAACTATATATTTTTTGAAAATTTATAAATTTATAATTTATAATAAATCAAAACTTGAATGGAAACTTATGTGGATTGAGAGTGGAACGATACCCCTTAACTATTGCATGACACCCATTTTTGGCGACCATTTCAAAAAAAAATTTCCATAAAAACAATTTGCATTAATTTAAACTTTGATTTAAATTTAAATTTATTCAAATGTAAATTTTAAGTAAATTAACTTATAGTTCCGACCATTTGAAAAATAAGGAGGAACTTTGTATTCAGTTTTAGTTTTTTTTTTCCACGCAAAAGCAGGAACCACAAATAATCATCAGAATAATGATCATTATAAAAACCTTTTCAGTCGTGATTCGAACAACCTACAAACTTTTGGTTTTTGGTCTCATTTCGAGCTATTAAGAGCGTGCAGGCCTACAATAGCTAATTTAAGCTTAGTTTAGGCGGTGATATTATAATTTTACACAATTAAAGTTGGCTTTTGGTGTTTTCTTAGAGTCATTTTGGGAACCAAAAACTTCGAGAATTCAAAAAATTTCGGCAAAAAAATAAAGAAAACATTTTAGAATTTTATCTTTTTTTTTTCGTTTTTCTACACATTTTTCTACAAAAACGGTTTTTCAATTGGTCTAGTTTGCTATGACTGCCGATTATACTTAAGTTCTATTTCGTTCAGATTTTTTCTATCACACCACGCAGAAAAAAACGACAAATTTAAAAAAAACTTTTTTTTTGTATTTTTGTAAAGACTATGGTCGGAGCATTCTGTGCTACTTGCACAGTAACCGGCTCTCCTTGTTAAAATGTAAATTATTAAATCGATCAATTTAATTCAAAAAATAAATTGACCGAGCGGGATTCGATCCGCCGCCAAAGTACCCATTTTACTAGTGTCAAATCATTTGCAAATAGACAATCCCGAAAAAACTGTTTTTAATTTCTTGTTCAAAATTGCAAAATGTATACAAAATTGGCAAACAACTGCTGAAAAACTGATTTCAGAAAAATTTTTAAAAACTTCAGCAGAATCTAAATATTTTCGAAAAATTTTATTTTGATGCCAACAATTTTATAATTTTCCTAAGCAATTTTATTTAATTTTAAATCTATATTTTTTAAATAGTCATTACTCCCTCAAAAAATATTAAAACTGAGGGGAAGATGTGCATTACAGCCTCAATATATACTAAAATTGAGGGCAGAATACTAGCTCTGCCCCTAAAATAAATATCTCCAAAATGAAATATGAATGCTATACACGACTAGGGTTTCTTTCGTTACTTACAACCAGCTATTCTGGCGGTGGTGCTAATGAAACTATTGTTGGGATCGTCAATGAATATATTTGTCAAACTCATCTTTAACTCCAATTACTAGCAAGTTTCTAAAAATTTGTGAAATTGGTAATGATAATTCAAATGAAAAGGCACTTCAAAAATTAACAAAACCAAGAATGTAAATCGCTGAAAGCTAAATTTTGCTATATTTAAATGTTTTCAACTAATAACAGTAATTTCTGGTAGCGAAACAAATTTTCATAGATGTGTAGCGTTCCACGGGATAACATAACGCTTAAGGTAATCTGTTTTTTTCCCTAGCCTTAAAATTTTTGGGTTCGTTCCCAACAAGGTAGATAGAATAATTTCTGTTTAAGTGCGACAGATATGCAAATTAATAACGTTGTTATGCTAGCTCCTATCTAAAAACATGAGTGATGATGATGAGCCGCTCCAGTATTTTAAGCAGAAACTTAGTGGTTAATTTATCAAGTGAAACAACACGGACAGATCGCTATGTTCAATTTTCGAGGAGCTAAAATTAAAAATTCTTCCAAACAAACTGAAATTCCGTTTAATAAATATCAATTAATTAACTAAAGCTTTTTTGACAGCTTCAGTTTTCTTTGAAACTCGATTACGTAACAAGATAGCGTAGCCACGTGATTGAAAACGCGAACAGAACAGATTGGTAATGAAGAGAAAAACAGGGTACGGGGAAATGTAAAACAGCAACGTCTGATGGTTTGTTGAGCTGTGGGGCTGTAAAGCGGGGCGACCAAAGGCGAGAAAAGTGAATATTTAATTGGGGCAAATCACTCACTCAATTATACTCATTTGCATTTATAAAACCTCCACATACATAAAGCATTATTACTTCTCACTTCAGAGCCCTACCATCTTTTAATCCTCGGGGAATTAGAGTGCAAAAAAAATTCTAGTTCTTGCTGAAAATAATGTTAAAATTATGTTTTTAAGATAAAACTGGAAAGACGGAGTTTGGCACGAAATTGAAAGTGATAAATGGGTAATAATTGAGGAGCGATGAGAGTAATAAATTGGTTTTCGGGGGCGAAAAGTGAAAGAGTGGGGGTAATTTGTTCACTTCTCAGTGCTCGACAACCACAACAGGCTATGTACTAGTGTGACAGTGGTTGGTTGATGCATTGGTTGGATAAGCGAAGAGTTATATGGCGCATTAAAAATGCTGATTTAGAAAATATGCAAATTGAAATCTTCATCGACTGTATGGAAAAACATGGAGCAATTTATGATATCTTTTAAGAAATACGAACATTTCTTAAAAGACACATAGGGCATGTTTACAAAAAAAAACATTTTTTTTTAAAATATGTTTGAACAAAAAAACTGCCACTTCTCATTTTTCTATAAGAATTCAAAGTAAAAATTATATTGTATTTCTATCCACTGCGCTTTAAGTTCGATAATAAAAATTGAAGGCTGAAATTTTTTACCCAGAGTTTTGAGCTATTTTGTGCAGGGACGAAGCAGAAGTGATCTTGACTAAATTATGATCTAATCAACTTCAAAACAATGTTATTATCCACCTTAGTCCCAACGCACGCGAGACATCCCCGCGTTTATGACTTCGCCTCATTATTACCCAAAAACTCACTTTTACCACAGAAGCCCCACCTTAATTCCTATCCTGACTTAACTAAAAATACTTTACTAAAGAATTTTTTTCGAGATTTTTACAAAAAAAGACACCTAAGTCAGCATTTCGAAAAAAATGTAGAATAAAAAACTAATAATACTAATTTAGAACTGAAAACTCTATAAGCTAAGCTTGATTCTAATTCTACAGCTTGAATCTAATTCTTTTTAAATGACAAGCTAAAATGCTAAGAATTCTGAGCAAAAAGTCGTTGGTTTCAATTTGCACTGCAGAGAAGCAGAATGACACTGTTAACAGTAGATTATTGCCGGATATTAAAGCCCAAATCACCAGAAAAGTGAGGAGCAATTGCGTAGAAAATTGAACTTTGAAAATGGCAATTGGCCGGATATTGTTTTCTGTTTCTGAACCTACAGGACAGAATTAAAATACAGTAAAAATTTCACCAAATTTCAAATTTAGCTACCAAAAAATGTATCACACTTTTACCCATGCTCGGTCCTTGTGTTAATTGTTTGAAACTGAAGTTTTTGAATTTTGAAGTCAGTTAAATTTTGAATTTTTGATATATTAATGCTTCTCTCGCACAAGACTAAAAATAACGTACAAATATCCCAATCAAATTTCTTTTCGATGTTGTACAAACAAGTTTGAAGGAATTCGAAAATAATTGTAACTGAATTAAATGAACAGATAAACAATAAGTAGATTTTTGTTTTCACTTTTTTCAAGCAAAAATGGAAATGTGATCGAATTTATTGATAACTTTGGGAACAAATTTGAGAAATAAAATCGATGCTGCAAGTGTCGTGCTGAACCAACGCAATGCAATGGCAATAAATTAGAGGCAGACATAATATCACATACTGAGATTTTTGAAAAACGTCTAATGAATAAAATTTGCACCCGAAAAAATTATCTTTTGTTTCGGTCGCATCGGAAAACAACGGGAGTAATTCTAAAGTTTTGTCATTTTCAATGAAAAAAAACTTGTGCTTAACAATTTTGTATCACTATTCAAGACGTTTGTTCGGTAACAATGAAACTCGATTTTGTACATGAAAGTTATCAATTTTTAAGTTTCATCTATTGTTTGTGATATTTAATATAACTGGGGAAGAGACGCTCACATTAAACCGATTGTAAAAAACTCTCGCAATACAAGTGATCCTGGCTAAAAAATTTGGTCTCTGAAAATAACTTTCATAACCTTTTTAGTGCGTTTATTCTGGGAATCAATAAAGTAAACAATCATATCTACGTGAGGCTCATCCCTGCAAAAAGAAAATAATCAGACTACGACTACGAAAAAGCAACAAATAATATATGTGAGCCGCAATTTCAGATTCAAAGTTGAGGATAAAATTAAAGTTTGTTCATTTTAGCTTTTAAAAATAATTTGTTTCTTTGATTTTTTGTGAAAAAGTTTTTTTTGTAATTATGCAACAGCCCAATGTTAGAGAGGAGGCGTGAAAAATAGCATAAGACAGGGTTGAAATTGGGCTACAAGATAGAAAAAAGAAGTTGGCTGGTCCCGAGAGGTAAGTACTTCAGAAAATGACGACTGGAAAAAGTGTTAATATTTGGAGGGAATACTATCTTCTTCATTCATTATTTTACTTCACAAGTCAACTTGTTCACAGGGACAGTCGGCACAAGAGCCAACAGTAAAAAAGTCACTGATAGTGAAGTATAATCCAAACTCAACCCTAAGGAAGGTATACTAACTAATAGTAATACCAAATCACTAACTGACCTAGTGTCAGCTCTAGTAAGGTATGTTATGTTGTTGAATTCTATCTTTTCGTCATAATCTTTTAGTATAATATCATTATCAATATTCCTATAAAATAGAAGAAAAGATTGACGAACTAATCCAGAAAAATAAAATATTTACGCTCATATTTTTGCTTCAATTCTGGAATAATTTTCCCTTTTTTCTTGTATTTCTGCTTTAATTCTTGTTATTATTGCTCTATTTTGGGTGTTATATCTGCAGCAAAAAAAACGAAAAAATTGCAAAATAGAAGACTGAAAAGTGATGTGAAGTAGGATGGGAAATTGGTCCTTTGATAACAAAAGCCCTTTCAAGTTTACGTGCAAAAACAGACGAAAGTGGGCACACGTCATTAAGTGAATAAAAGTGAAGTCCAGATTAATAAAGGAAGAGTAGAATTAAAATTGAATCGATATAACATGGAGTGAAAAAAAAAGAAATTAAAAAATAGAAAAATGTAGGGTCAGATAATTGGGGAAAAAATGATCATGCACAAAAAATACTATTAAAACATTATTGATCAATTTAATATACCTAGTTTTTCGTGGAGATAAAGTAACTAGCTGAATTAATCAAATGATCTCCAAATTAAGAAGGAAAGATGAAACGCTCATAACTAAAATTCATGCTATTATACAGTTTTCCTTTATTTTATTTTTTTTTCTATTTTTTATTTATTTTATTCTTTCTTTATTTTTTTCTATAAAAACAAAAAGCAGACTCTCAGGATGCAAATTGTTAAAATTACAAAAAAAAACAATTTTGAAATGACAATATTGAAACAGAAATACTTCAGAAACCCCGTTAGGTCTTCGTAAAACTAGCGAGCTCTTTTGAAAAATAATTTAACTCAACTGACTTTTTTGGCTTCCGGTTTCCATCTTTGTCCCGTCTTGTTAGCCCGCCACAGAATTATAACTTTTTAGTAGTAAGATATAACTCAGGGTTACATTGAGTTAATTTTCAGACCGGATTGATCAAACCGACAAGTAATTGGAAATTGACAGCCAACGGCAAGTCTGTTAATTACCAAAGTGTCAACTTAATTCGCCGCAAAGCCTTCTCCCATCGCCTGCGATCTTCTTTGAGCCAGAACCAAATAGCATTTCAAGACAAAATTTGCATCCATTTCATTGGGGAAAAATACATGTTCGTTAAATATCAAGTATCATTCCCAGCGAAAATTGTTTTTAGATGATTTTTAACCAAATAATGTTCAGTCAGGAGCGGATCTAAGATTTTCTCGAGGGGGAAGTAGTTTTCAAAAAAAAAATTAGGTTGATTAAATTGATTTTTGAGCTATCCTAAGCACCATTTTGATCCTATTTCTGCAACGGAAACAGATTTTTGAGATCGCGCTACCCTTCAAAATTATCATGGCAAGAAAAAAAATTAGAGTCGGTCGACCGAAAATGGATGTCGTATAGAACCGAATAACTGGTGTATAAACAAAACTTTTTTGTATGGGACTTGTGACATCACTGCATCACTGTTTTGAACAAATAACTCTACCCCGTTCGACCCTCCGCCAGCCACGCCCAATAACGAAGACCTTCCCACTTCAAGTTTATGGTGGGAGTTAAGATAGCTCAAAAATAGGAGTTAGCGGGTATCGAAACCCAAATCTTGTGATTACATGAAATAACTGATTACAAACGAACTGATTACAAATTGAACTTACCCCCTTTGTTTTCGGGATCTGCTGGCTTCACCTGAATTGCACGCGTCATCTGAAACATCAACCTTGTTGCTATCTTCAGGTTGAACACAAAAATTGTTCACACAAACACAATGAGGATAGTTGAATGTGAAAATAGATTTAAATATGCAATAGTACTAGAAAGAACTGGATGTAAATTATGGGCTAAGCATTTAAGGAAATAGTTGTTAAAGTGTCAGTTTTCAGACTTACTTTGTTAATGGGTACCAACACCTTCAGAGGCGAAGGCGTAGTCAGAATCATATCCATTAACGCACGATGAGGATAAGAAACGACTAGCGTCTACGAATGACAAATTGAAAATTACTTTTAAGCCGATCAATAAAAATTCGGACGGATTTTAACAGCAAAAGCAACAGCAATACTATAATTTTGACAACTTAGCAGCAAAACTCTTGAATCAATCGAGATTATAAGTAAAACGGTCTCAATTTTTCCACAGTCAATTTATAAATCTAAGTATATAAAACGAGTTTGAAGAAAAGTCTGAATTATCAAGTTTTAGACTAGGAAAACGACAACTGTTTTTATGTGCTAAAAGGTCAGCGATCAAAAGATACGGTTTCTACAATAAACTGCACAAATTTAGTAAAGAATTTCCAATGATAACAAACAATTAACCGAACAGTTCAATTATCCATTTTTAAAATGTTCTATTTTTATTGCCTTTTATTTCCAGTTTAATTAATCTTCAAAAAAATGAAATGAAACACAAAAAATTCGAGCAAAATGCTAGATATGCATTAAGTTTTTAGACTTTTAACCCAAATTTGCAAATTACGGTAATCAACAAAATAATGACATAGATGGATGGTGAAATCGTTTTGAGCCAAAAAATGAGGTTTTTCACACAAAAAATGAAATGATAGCTGCGTAAATATCTTTTTAATGAAGATAAAGCACAATACTCTGGTCAGAAAGGATAAAATTACACTATTTAGGTAAAGTTAGGAAGGCTGAGAAATAGAGAAAAAGATATCAAATTTCCCAATTTTCAAATAACTTCAGTACTTTTCCTATATAATTCAGTATGATGAGTATATTTAGTAGTCAATTTTAGTTTATCGCCTATGTAAGTACCGACAACATAACAGGACGCTTTCATACAATTTAGCTCCAACTTGTGTACTTTTTACGTGCATCTAAACACTCACACCAATTTTAATATTGAAAGTAGGTTTAGGGGTAACTAAGTAAGAAAGTAGGAAAAAATCCCTGAGGACACTATCTGCGAAATAGGGACAATGATTAAAAAACAAACATTTTCGAAAAGATGTCACAAAACCGCTCAACTTGAACCATCAAAATTACTTTGAATATTTTCCATATTTTTGCACAATTTATAAACACTCGCGCAACAAACCGAAATTAAGTAGCTAGCAATTAAAACTTGTAATAAAGCTTCAGAAGAAAAACATTTTTTGAAAAAAAATCGATAAATTTTGAAAAATTGGAAAGTACTACAACAAAAAAATGTCAGGAAATAGAGCAAGAGTGAAAAAAGGTTTGAACAAATAGAAAAGTGGATTCATTAACGCAGAGGCTATAGGGATTAAATTTCGCTTAAAAAGGTAATTTTCGACGCTTTTCTTCCGGGAAAGATTAACGGATTTGCACTTTTAATTAAACATCAGACATTCACCTTCTTATGAAAACATTTCACGCTTAAGGGGATGATCGTTGATAGCAATTTTCATCTTCATTCAGAAATGAACAAAAAAAACCTGATGCAATTTAAAATTTCCACATTCCAAAATTTTCGAAACAATCATTGAATGGAACAAAATGGGTCTTAAAATGTACACACCTGAAATGAAGCATGTAGTTTTAATCTTTTCGCCGACATAACTCAGTCAGGAAGTCAAAATTAAGCAGCAATCTGAGAATCTTTGGTCAATTTTTGACAAAACTAAGTAAAATTCGACATAATTTTAGCCTTTGAAACATACAAAGTAGAAAAAAGTGATTTTCTCTCTCGAGCTAGATATTATAAGAAAATTGCAGCAAAATTAATGACATTGCTTTTTGTATCATTCAAAATAGATTATTAGGAAAAAACTATCTTTGCAAGGCGCTTCATTAGAACGAGTAAAAATGATTTCAGCAACACTTTTTCCTACTAATCATCACTTCAAACGCAATTTAAACACATCGCTATAATGATCGATGCAATGTGGCAAAGAAAATTGTTAGCAATAGAATTTGTGATGAAATAATAATACTACTTGATTGTCGTCGGCCCATTTTCTTGCCCAAATGCCTATTAACGCCAGTTTCTTGCATTGAATATATATTTTTTCTGGCAATACCAAATTTATAAACAGAAAAGGTTGTTTGGCAAGTAGCACAGAACAGAACGTTCCGACCACATTCCTAAAGAGCTACAAAAAAGGTTTTTCTTTTTTCTTCAAATTAAGGTCGTGTCTTGTAGGTGATGAGATGAGAAAACTATAAAAAAGGAGTAGAAAGTTAAATAGTAAATTAGGCATAATCGACAACCGTTTTCTCAAAAAATGAATTACAAACAAACATAAATGTGAAATTTTTTAGAACAATAACTTTTTTGCGTAGAAAACAAAAGGAAAAAAACTAAAACAATTTCGAAAACAAAGTTCCTCTCCATTTTCAACGGTGAAAACAAAAAGACGTAGCTTTTCCTGGTGCCATTTTCCCAACTCTCTTATTTTTCAGACATGTTTTTCTCTATCTTTTCCGATTGCTCAATTTTTCTTTTGGTTTTCGAATCGTTCACGAAAACATTCATGCTCCTGCATTTTCGCATGAAAACATTCATGCTCCTTTCACTTGGGATGAGCTCAATTCTTTAATGGAATTGAACTTAGCAAACGTCACTTTCCAATTTAATTCTCATTTATCCTGCCAATTAACCGGGTGGGAAATCTCGGTTAACTAATAGGCTCCCCTGGCCAGATAAACCTTATCTTAATCCGGATGACTCTACAAACATGTGGTCAAAACTAATTAACTTAGACTTCCCCTAACCATCTTTCCATAGGTCCCCATGGAAAATTAAAGCCTCAATTTGATAAATAGAAAGCATCGAGTTGAAATTGAGGAAGTGTCTTTGGTTTTGAATTTCCACATCAGAGACGAATTCGGTACAAGATAGAAAGATAAGGGAAGATTAATTTGATGAGTTTTCTAAGACTAATTTAATTGCGAGCTGAAAAACGATAACTCCATTTGGATTGAGTCACAGTATATTTCTTTATCATAGATTAGATTAATAAAGATTTTGATATCAAAAAAATTCTCGAATTTTGCTTATAAATTAGGCCAAATTTTTAATTTACCTTTTCAGGCGTGGGTCAAAATTTTTTGAATAGTTGAGGTAGACAGAAGAAAGCGTTTATAAATAAATACTATATCATAGAAAATTGTAATTGTATGACATTCCTAGTTAATGGTCAACGTAAAATCAAGACGCAATTGTGATTTAATATATTCTATTAGACAGTAAAAATTTCAAGATGCGAACAAGACGTGATATGATTCTTAAAACTGAGAAGCAGAATATGTAATGTATTTTGAAACAATGGTCAATAAAATGTTAAGAAGACAGAGGAAGAAAAACCTCGTACGAAAAAAGGGGAAGAATATCAGATTTTCAAGTTAAAGCGAGGGTTAATTCACATACACAATGGTCCACCTATACAATACATGTGATAATAGTAAAATAGTCACAATATTAACGAATATAATATAATCATTATAGAAGCACGCTAGAGCTAAGAGGAAAAGAAGGAACGTCTCAAAGCAGAAATTGGAATAGATTTTACGGGGTGAAAAAACAACACAAACAAAACACAAACAAACAACTGATGCAAAAATGTTGCCCCGCAAGGCTAAGGGTAAAAATGGAAGGATAAGATATTTACTTATATTATTAAAGAAGTAGCATTACTTTTGTAGTGATGCTATTAGTAAGAATTAATAGAGTGCTTTTTATCAGATATAAAAAGGTATTCATCATCATCATAGGAACCTATTAAAGTAAGTTGATATCCGCTACGAACCGACCTTCGAATCTAAGAGCCAACCCTAATGTTTCAACCAGAAATCCCCCCTCCCCCGTCAACCCACCCATTATACCTGATTTCCTCAAATAAGATCAAGACAAAAGGAATATTCCTATGAAAGGACTGCTTACCTTGTATTCTTTCTGATCTCATCAAAAAGAACCAGCAAATCATTGAAGCTCGAACAGAGATTAAAAGGCAACTTGAAGACATGAATTTGAGTCAATGGTTGAAATAACATAATAGTTCATTAATTGCAAAAAAAAATCTGCATTTTTCCGGGGGTACGTAGTATAATTAGATATCGTGCGGTCGCGCTTGAAAAGTAATTCCGTCAACCGTACCAGGGTCGGATCGCGAACATTGTCTTTTTTTGGCCGACCAATAATACTATTTAAGACCATTCGAGTCAAAATTTTCTGCGCTGTATATCAATTTTTGAAAAAAAAACTGGCCATCATATCGTTTTTTGGAATTCGGAAAAAATCGTATTACAACTCGCAACAAAATACAATCGCAAAATACTCACTGCCACAGTCGCGCCGACGTGTTACAAGCTTGCCAACAGAGGAAATGACTACATACAAAATTTAGCGCCTGTTACCGCCGCGAAGCGGCGACGCGCGAGTAGCTCGCCCACCGGCGACCTTAAATCGAAACTATAAAGTTTCCAACTATTTTTAAAAAAAACTTGTGGTTGTCGTTTTCCTTAAATTTTCCTCACAAAACTTAAACATATAGGTGCCAAAAACGCTGATAAATGCCAAAAATATAAGTGCTGTCGGCTTAAAATTATGTAGTAAATTACGTGAGGCGACAATTTGTAACAGAAAAGTCGAAACAAGCGACAAATCGTAACAGTAGATTAAGAGGGGAACAATGATTCACGCGCAATATTCCTTTCGGGCCGGATGTAAGCGCATCAGAGCGAGCTTGTTCCACTTGCCAATGCCTTGTTGTTCCGACCATTGAAAATGGGAGGAGCTTTGTATTCGGGTGAGTTTTAGTTTTTTATTGTCTCTTTTTATTTCCACGCAAAATCAGGTACCACAAATAACCATCGGACTGGGTTGAGTGAACTGCATGTCGAGAAAAACCGGTTTGAAATTTTTGCTTTTTCGTCTTATTTCGAGGGGAAAAAGCGAGCCAGCAGTCTTATTTTCGTATAAATTGTTACGAAATCAACATAATGCTCAAAAGCTTACAATAGCTCAATTTAAAACATAAAACCTTAATTTTCTTGAGTAACGTTAGTTTACTTTGAGTATTTTAGCTCCTTTTTGAAACCAAAATTTTCATAAATTCAAAAAAATGATTTTTTTTCCATTTTTTAAGTAAATTTTCTGAAAAAAACTTGTTTTCCAATTTGCTTATTTTACTATGACTGTCGAATATACCTAATCTCCATTTTTTTATTCAGCTCCTTTTATCATAACACGCCGAAAAAACGACAATAATTCGAAAAAAATTTGTTGTATTTGTTAAGACTATGGTCGGAACATTCTGTGCCACTTGCAAAGTAACCGGCTATGTTGTTACGAATTTTTGTTTGTTGCGAATGGTGGCTTTTTACGAATTATCGCCTGTTACCAATTGTCACTCTACTAGTAAAATAGTATCAAAGATGATATCAGTGGTTGGTGATCAGGGGATCGAATATTGTGGAGATCAATTTTCTTCGGACTAATTTTGCGTGCATTGGGTGAAATTCTCAAGTAGGTCAACTTCAGGGGAAGATCGCACGATTAATCAGACAACCTTTACTGTACAAAAAAGAACAAGTAATGTCTCGTCAAAAAAATCTTTTCATTAGGTAAGCTTCATTTAAGATCTTTATTTACATGCTACCTGTATTCCAAAAGACATGAGTCAGATATAATTTTTCATTTTATCTTCCTTTTATGAAGGGCTGAGACGTTGAAAGCTAGAAGACAAGTAACATCCGAAAAGTGCTTCAATTAGTCAGCCTACATAGGATCACCTTCCTGGAATACGACATCATAATCCGGCACTAAGAAAGAGAACTAATGATACTTATATAGAAGAACTTAATCGACGCCATTTGTATTTAGTTCAACTAATTAGTTCTGCGAACTAAATTAAAAGAAATGAAGTCACATTGAATTCGAAATAAGATTTGAAAGAAACTAAGGAAGCACCATCTTTAATCCAATACTAGACAAGGTTTGGAAACAAAAGTGATCTATTTAAGTAAACCCCCCTCCCCTATTGCAAAAGAAGGGATTTTGCTGCTAATAACAAATTTGAAAATACTTCGTCGTTAAATAATTCTTATGCATGGGGGATATTCGTTACTGGATACTATACAGGGGAGGATAGTTCAAAAGATCCAATAAACAAGTTATTTAATGATATGACAGTATTCGTATTCGTATTCTTTGTATTGAACGTTTCAGCAATTTGTAGCTGTTTTTGTGTTTTTTAATGGTATCAGTCAGACTGAAAAGTAATCATTTAAATTAATTTCTACAAATGCCAGATAGTAGACCCATTGACACAGTATCAAAGTATACGGCAGCACTCCGCGACTCATAATTATTCGATTATTTGGTATAATTTCTGCAATTTTCTGGTATTAATTTAAGTATCATTGACACGTAAATTCTGAGGGCTATTAAGAATGATTGAGTAATTTTTATTTCAACCAATGGTGCTAGGTTTGATACGTGGCGTTGACTTACCCCTGGTAGAATTCGTTTCTCGTGCAGACGTTCCTGAGCTTCAATCGCACTCTGGTTCTCACAGTAGGTCAAAAAGGCGCAACCTGGAACAGCACAAAAAAAAACATTTCAACCCAAACAACAATAACAGTCTGAAAGAAAAAAAAGGTCAAGAGTACGAGACATCAACTAGTCACATGAAAGTAGTCAAAACGTATATTCAACTAAATTTACGTGACAATGACAATACATGTATTCAAAAACTAACTGTCAAAGTTAATAAATAATAAGAAGGCCGTCTTTGGATGCAAAAATTGATTAGTTTTCTTTCATTTTTTGCCTATTATTTCTCACAAGTTTTCTTTTCTCTCGCATTTTTGGGGATTTCGAGTATCAAAAATTGATTTTTTTATCGTTGCGGTTTTTTGTACGAGTATCCTACGCATGAAAACTTGTATCTAGGATGACACAATAATCAGACATTGTTCAGAAGCCGCAGGCGATCCAATTTTAGCCAGATCACGATTCCAGATAATTGCCCTCTGGAATTCCCCCACTCTTACCGAATTTTAAAGCCTCTTTAAAAGTGCTGCAAGTAATGGCTATTTAAGTTAATTACTCACTTGTAAAAATTCAAGAATCCTGGATAATTTTCCAAAATCAAATCAACTCAAGACAAAGGCCAAAAATTCTAATAGGTTTTCTAAAAGACAAAAATTGTAATACCCTCGATAAAAAGGTAAAAGCTGAGAAGTAGGATAAAGGAATTTGAAATTAGCACAAAATTGGCAACAGAATGCCTGTTTACAATTTTAATCCCAAAATTACAGATCTATGTCTCCTAAAAATTACGTTCCGGGGAATTTTCCAATAAAGCCAAATGTGAAATTTGAATTAAATTTTTCTGATTTGGAAGTCGAAATTTTCATTAAATCAAGTGACAATGTCTCGAACTTAGAGAATACAAACATTAGGCTGTTTTAGGGGCCCGTTTTACCCATAAGCTTATTTGGGTAAACCTTCGATTGTTTAGCAAAATGAGAGATCAAGTTTACCCCAACTGTCATAATTTGTTTTCAAAGGTTGGCTTTTAAATCAAGTTTTAGCCACCTTGTCGCAACATAAGCTGAAATCAAACAGAAATGGATTTGAATCCAGAAATTACCAAATTTTATTTAACATTTTTCAGGACGCCATGAAAATGAGTTATTTTATTTTTATTTGAATTTTAGTTTTGCTTGAAATTTTTATTTTCTTTCAACATGAATGTTTTTGGTTTGATTTTGGAAACTCCGTTTTTATTTAGATATTGTTATTTGGAGATGCGTAGCAATGTGTTGCGCTCTTACAATCAGCACGATAGCCGGTGCCTTTTCTCTGATATCAATAGCTGGCATCTTTTCAATAAAAGTGAGCAAACATTCTTCGATAAATCGAAATGCCAACAATCCTCGAAGTTGAGACCAAATAAACAATAATCGCAGAAGGTGCATTTTTAACACTTAAGCTGACTAGAATTTGTATGACTAATTTTCGAGGTACAAAAAGCTGGCCAGTTTGGATGCGATGTTTTTTAGAGTCCTAGCAAGCTCATCGATCGTTATTGTTTTTATATATATTATATCAGCCATCGATCATCCTTTTGTTAACTTTTTGAGACTTTTGTATTCTTCCTAGGTTATCGTTATTTTTATTTGCTCTTTTTAACAAGGTGTTGTCCTACAAAACTTGATTTCGATTTTGTTCAAACCTGCAAGTTAATATCTGGCTGATTGCCTTTCATGTATATAGATAGAGTCAACCTGGAAACATGCGATTTCTTGTACAAAATTGTGTATTTGCTCAAGCTCAGGTGATGTCATTTGACGTACTTGAAGTCATGATTGGACTGAAAAACGTCACGTGAACAATTAAGAAAACCAATTTTGATCTTTATCTGCGATGCTGTAAAATTGCTCCAACTTTTGCAGTTGTTGAAAAAAAAATGAGCTCCAGCTGAAATTTGGGAAACCAAAGTGTTAATCAAGACACCGAAAGGGTCAAGAGGTGCAAAGGTCATGAATGAGGACAAACAGAAATAACAGAAGTTAATTATAGCCACAATATCAAACAAACACGGTAGTCGATGCCGCTTTGAGGTGCCCTGGCACTTATGCTGGAGCCTATAATTAGCAGAATAGGACGGATCTAGGACAACAAGCCAACGGGACTTCAAGCCGAAGCGACTTAAGGTCGAAGCTTAAAATTTATAAGGACATCAAAATAGTATTGTGTCATCTGCAAAATGGTATTATTCAAAAGTTTAGGCAAGTTAAGTCATAATTAGCGTTTTCTTGACAATGCACGCCTTAAGGCAATCATAATTTACACCAGCCGGATTTTGAAATGAATAAACTTTAAACAAAAACACCCTCAACTAGGTTTTAAGTTTTAACTTTCCTAAACGTCAATTGGAGGCTTATATTTTATGAGAAGGCCAAAAACTGGTACAAAAAGGTCATGAATTGAGAAACTCTTCAGCCCAATCTTCAAATTAATCATATTTCATGACTTATGAGAACAATTTCGGCTTGAAGTCCTTAATTTTACGATTTGGCTTAAAGCCCCGTCGTCTTGATGTCGGGCACCCGAATAGAACAAACTCGAACACGCTTCAAGTTCTCACAAAGTTCATCGAACTCTAAACGTACCAATTTTCTTACTAATTTGAACATTTGTATTCGAAGCGCTGAAGTTAAGATGGTTCAGCTACGACGGAAATGGTCAACACACTAGCTCTGCAGCCGACTATGGAAAACCGCTGCTTAAGATGTGCATTTAAGACGTGCACACAAGGATTTCTTAGCTATTTTTCTTAGTTTGTTTTCTAGTAATAACTAAGAACTCCTTGTCCGAGTAAAGAAAACAAAAGATTTTTCGAAAACAACCCACCTTTGTGCATTCCTGTGTATTTGTCCTTGAGAATCGAAAACTCCACAATGGGACCGAACTCCTCGAACATCGGGCGCAAGTCGTGCTCGTGCAGGTCTCTCGGGATCTGTCCCACAAACAGTTTGATCAAGTCGGGATTTCTGCTGTTGTTGCCCACTGCCCCATTCTGTGCAAAAGACCCCTTGTTGTGCCCGTTCTGCAAATAATTCTGACCCCCGAACCCATTTGCAGATCCGTTCATCAGATGACCTTGACCTGTCCCTGTTGGGTTGTTCTGTGGTATTTTGGGTGAAAACGGGGGCTGTGTTTTGCCTCCGGCAGGTGCTGGTCCGCCGTTTGCCATCGGCGGGCTATGTTGGACATTTTCAGCCGAGGTTATCGTTTTGAGGGGGACTTTTTCAACATTGTTGTTGATACTGTTATTGTTGTTGTTGTTTAACAAGGATAAGGGGGTGGGAATAAGATGATCAGTTGGTGACATGAAGCTATTAGTCTCCATTTTTACATCCGAAGATACTACTGAACAATTAAAGTTGTTCATTGATCCAGGGTTGTTGTTTGCAAAGTCTGCGTTTGAAACGCCGTTTTGAAGCATTATCTCGGTATAACTAGGTTATGTCAAGGATTGTAATAACTAGTTCCCTCAAGGATTCGTTAAGTTGGCGGGTTACTGAGGGCAAAAGTAATTTTGTGGACAAGGGGGCAGTGTTTTGATAGATTTAGCTATTTATTGTACAAGAAATAAAACTCGATCAAAAATAAAATTATGAAAATATGCTAAAATATGTCGAGGGACCTGGATAAGGAAATACAAACAAGGATAAACAAATTCGATGTGTTTTATTTGTGGATCAGTTTTTATAAATAAAGAGAAGGGAGTTGAAATTTTAGCAGGAAAAATCCGCCCGTGATTAATTTACGAATTCTATCTTTTCTTTTTAGTTAGCTGTTTGTTATGTACAGTCACTAACTATACACACACTGAACTGAAAACTGACAATAAATAGCGGATGACAATGTCACTGAATACTCATACGTAACACGGACAAAAAACTCGGGAATTGCGGAATTAAAAAAATTAGGAATTGATTTCAAATTTGGCAAGACAGCAAAATAGGATGATACAAATTTATCGTTATATATCTTGTACAAAATAGCGCACTATTTTCACAAAATGCTGAATTGTTACTACAAGACTGGGAAAATTACTCACGGTAACGGGAAATACTCACAAAAAAAAATTTTAAACAGAAATATGGATTATAAGTTGAGTTTTGAATTTGAACGATTCGATTACAAAGTTTTTAGGACGAAAACTGAGCGATAAAGATCGTCGATACAGAACGCACAAGCACTGGCACGCAAGAAAGTTTCACAAAAAGTGAAAAAGATTTAAGAACAAAATTTGTCGGTGAGAAACCACGAACGATTAGGACGATAAGACAGACTGTGAGATAAAGAAACGCGATTGGTCGACAAGAAATGGCGGGAAATTATCGATTACGTATTAGCTACTTGAATTTGAAATCGATACTTGACTGGACAATAAATAGATGACGAATTTTCAATTTTATATATGCTATTCCAAAATTCCAAAAGCCTCAAAATCAACCAATTAGCGCGACTGACTTTTGAAATTGACAAATTGTACATTAAATAATCAATCAGAGTAAAATTCCAAAAACAGTAAATAATTAGAATTTTTCTGGACTTTGTTTTATCAG
The DNA here is from genome assembly GCF_963678635.1 of Symsagittifera roscoffensis. Taxonomy (NCBI): domain Eukaryota; kingdom Metazoa; phylum Xenacoelomorpha; order Acoela; family Convolutidae; genus Symsagittifera; species Symsagittifera roscoffensis. Next base: position 24,744,134 of record NC_087068.1, on the reverse strand, counting down.
TATAACAATTAGTTAATTAGGTCGAAATGCAAATTGCCCAAATTGGCATTCGAAAGTGGCAGCTAAGAGTCCTAGCTATTGTTATGCGACTATCAAGCTTAAACTCGCTCTAATTCCACGAAGAAGCCGCCGGTAAATTTGGAAAACAAGTAACTCAGAATGATCGAAAAATCGGACCATATTTTGTGCTCAATTTTTGTCGGCGGGTATTTTTCGGTTATACCCACATAAATTGTAAACAACAAGTATCTTTATAAATTTGGATCGATATTACTAAGAAATGTTGGGATGATATTTAGATGGAAAAAACGAATCAAATGACAATTCATATCGCGTTTGGACCCATATTTGGGAAACCTTTGGGAAGACAACGACAAAAAATAGGAAAAGAAACCTGTTTGAGGCTAGCTTAAAATGAAATTGCGTCGCTTTAGCCTGCGCCATATTGATAACTGTCTATCTTAGTAGCATCAGTCCATTTTTGTATAATAAATTATCATTTTTTTATTTTTCATCATTTATGGAGGCGGAAGGTATTGTCGAAAAGACCCTGTGAGAGTTTTATAATGGTATGAGTCACTTATGCTGAAATAATCATGGGAATCTACACCCGAAAAATTTTGAGCGGGTCTTGTTGAGTTTATTAATATTTTAAGAAACTGCCTCGAAATTGTTTGCAAATATTCCATGCGTTCGAGTCGAGGCCAAGATGAGAAAAAGAAGACTTCAATTTTTCCGTGGGAGCCAAGTTGGCGTTTTTTCTTATCTTCAAAACAGCTATGAAGATAACAAAGATTTTTCTAAAGTATTTCATTTATTTCATACGTAAGCTATAATTAAATCGATGTTTTCACTTCACAAAGTCAGAGTTTTCACCAAATCCTGAAAAACTGATTAAAAACGAAAAACTCGGAAAAGTTCTCGGACAACGCGAACAATTTCCTCAGCCTTCAAAAGCCTAAATGAAATTTCGGTATCCCAAAACAAAAAATTTTGGTAATCTAGAATATTTTTACCGACTATATTTTTTGTTTTGAGCTTCGCTGAAAACTTCGAGACTTTCCAGCGCAAGCACTTCTTTTATGCGTTGATGTCATATTTATGTAAAATTTTACCCGCAATGAGGTTGCATGGATAATGATCGATTATACTGATTTTATGGCTTGTCCATAAAATTCTATAATATTCGATTAAAATGGATAGTAGTATATGTCGGGGCAATTCAGCCGGGGGGGGGGGGGGGGGAGGGGGTGGGGGGATGAAGATCCTATGTATTAAAATAGGGAATAGAGCATCCGGTCTCCAAGCTTTGTATTAAGATAGGCTTTAGATTTCCTATGTATTAAGATAGGGAATAGATTTGCTATGTATTAAGATAGGGAATAGGTTTCCCAATGGATTAAGATACCAGGTTTTAAATAAAGAGCTGCTCTTTTGTTTAAAATCTGAAAACCTTCGGAAGTAGAAACACGCAAGGGATTTTAATTCCATATTTCTGCAACATCTAAAAACTTCTAAAAGATCCCCTCTTTTAAGAAAATCGATTTAAGAAAGTAAATCAAGGTGGAAACTGTAACAATTGAACTTATTAAGCAGTATTTTGCGAAACTTACTAAGTAGAAAACTCGATAGTTCTATCAAGTTTTCGAATTGAAAAATCTGCTACGCACTACTCTATGATTACTTATACAAGCACTAAGCAAGGAAAACTTTAAAATGGTCACTGGGCAAAACCTTTCATTTAGTCGATGTTTTATAATAATCCAGTTTTTTTGTAAAACTTTTTAACAAACACTTATGTTATGCACTTTTACTACAAAATTATGGCAACAAAAATTCCGCAAGCTTGCAACCAAGGGAATTTTTACTGTAGATTCAAGATTTTTACATCGATTTCCATTGAAAGTTTCACGACAATTTGAACTCGATTGTTGCTGGTTTCTTTGAATAAAAAAATTGTTCACTTTGAATAACAAGATAATTGACAGATCAAGAATAGTGATAAAAAATCAGTATAATTTTTACGAGAAGTTTTTCAAGTTTAGTGTATAGACCTTTCAGATTCAGTAAAAATTATTATTCAAAGTGTTTTTTACTATGTTTTTATTAAAAATAAATCAATTTTACCTTCTCTTGGAGTGTGTTGTGAGACTGCTGTTCACTTAATTTAACATTATGTTGACAAGAAGAATGCTTCTTCATGATATGATCAGTGATTTCCTCGCTGCTAAATGTATAAAAGTTACAATTGGAACACTTTGAAACGCCACAGTGCTTTCGTTGTCTTGGCGCATCTTTACGTAGTGTTCTCTGCCACATTCATTCAAAACATGCAACTCGTTCGTTTCTGTTCAGTGACGGCATCTCAATAAGAACAGAAAAAAAATGGGAGATTTAGAATGTCCCAAATTTTTTAGAAAAGAAGAGTTGAATACCCTCAAAACTGAATAAAGGTAATTGAAAATGTTTATGTGAATTTCTTAACCAATTGTTTTTAACGTCAAAGATAATCAGAATGGAAATGCTATTTAGCCTAGCTGAAATAAAAATCATTCAATATAACTATGGAGTTTTAAAAACTTTTGCTATCAACCAATCAGAATCGAGCATTACTTATAAGGAAAATTTTATCTTTTCTGATATCAAGCAATCAGAGTCGAGCTTCAATGTTCATAGAACTTACAACAAATTTAATGTCAACCAATCAGAAATGAGCTCTTTTTCTCTACAATTTTCAACAGTTTTGATATCAAACAATCAGAATTGAGTTATCTTTTGGTAATACTGTTTTTTGGAAATCAACCAATCAGAATGAAGAGATGAGAGAAAAAAGTAGATTTTTCGTCTGATTTATTTGATTTTTTTGATACTCAATTCAAATTTTGAAATTTCAATCAAAATTTTTTCGATTTTTTTTTATTTCTAAGCAGTGTAAAAATAAATTACCAATATATATTATTTTTATTGTTTTCTTTTTGGTATATTGTAATATAAACAACGGGAAGTTTTTTAATTTTGAAAAATCGATTAAAAGATATTCTGACAAATCTAGATTTTGTATTTGTATCAAATTCAGAACAGTAATCGAAATGATGTTCCATATCTTCAATTTTAGTTTCATAGGCTCTTCCATTGTTTAGTTTTTTACTGATCGATCACTCAATCTGAGTTAGCTCTTCTAAATAAAACATTGTTGATAAATCTGGCAGTACCCCTTTTTTCTGAAATCGCCTCTACGTCTTTTTATCAAAATTCTTGAACTTTCTGTGTTTCTATACAAGTTAAAACTAATACAATCTCCATCAACGCCATCTGTCCACCACTGTTTTAGTATTTTGTAGTATTTCAACCTTAAAAGCTGATAAATTTCAATCTCAGACACTGAAAATGCTTTTGATAGAAACATTTTTCTCACTGAAAGAAACAAAACAACTTAAAAAAACTCGAATTGTCGTTTCATTTAAATTTGTTTTGTAGTCATCATATAATTGTTTCCCACATTTAGAGTCTAACTTTTAGAAAACTCATGTAGCTAATCAAAACCTCAAATTATGGCAAGCAAAAATGAAAACAATCAATGAAAAACAGAAATTCAAAAAATATTGATAAGGTGTTCAACTACATTTTGTTTGTAACTTTGTTCAAATAAGACCAATTTACTCAAATGTAGATTAAAACAGTAATTAAATAAACTTTCTGTAATTTTTTTTTACAAATACTGAAAAATCCATTGTTATTTGTTTAATGTTTTATTTCAATTATGATTGAAATGTATGTTTTGTCTGACTTTTCCTCAGATATCTTAGCTCTAAATGTGCACTTCAGTAAAAAAAATGTTTCAAACAAATAAAACTTCAATTAACAACCTACAAAACATCACAAAGCATTACTGAGGTTTATAATTATCAAAAAAAATAAAGGCTCTCAATATCTGGAACAGTTCTTTGAATTCATTCAAAGTATAGTTTACATAGGCAAAATGTTTCATTGCTTCATTCTCCTTTGCAGTGAAGAATCAAGTTGGATGTAGGGAGGTTTGTTAACACTGTACTCCTTGATTGTGATACACACCCTCCTCATGTTGTATGTTGCTATTTCATATACTCTATTGCAGATGTCGAGCTCCTGATCCATAGTTGATTCTTTGCCAGATTTGGCTTCAAACATAGGTATGAGTCCAAGGTTTTCAGCATCGCGAATAACAATATTCCGGATTGCCGACAAGGCTTCTCTTTCTTTTTCACTGAGATAGACTTGTTGGGACTTTTCAAATTGACCCAAATCTTTAATTATTAGTAGTTGAAAGCAGGGTTAAAAATTTTTTTTCCCCTTGTAGGATTTTTGGAACCAAACGAATCTCCCAGTATTTGTTTGATTTTTTGAGAATTCAATATAATTGGGACTAGTGTATTTTCTTGAGTACATTTTTGTAGAGCAAACTGATCAGATGAAGCAAAATGAGAAAAATTATTTTGAGATTAAACAAAAATGGAAGTAAAAAGTATGACTCATCATGATTTCCATATATGGATGTACTACCATATATGGATTGTTTTGTATGAAATTTCCATATACCGATATCACGTTGGCGTTATTTCTACTAAATAAATCCACAATTCTCAGCAAAAATCATTGTTCCAGATGGATCCTGCTATGTGTCAAGCTCTTCCCAGCTTTTATTCAGATTATTGTAAAAAATGCTATTTATTTCCTTTTCCAACAATTTTTACTAAAAATACATAGTAACCCAAGATTTTTGTGTCTCTACCCACAACTCTTTATGTTCTTTAGAGAATGGTAAGTTCCGTTTGGTTTTAGTAGGAACATCTCTGAGCCAAATTCGTCAGAGATTAGATAAATATGTAAACATATATCAAGAGATAGACTGTCTTTACACTTTGTTCAAACACAAATTCCAGTCAAGTATTGTTACATCAAGCAAAGAAGTATTCAATCAGCTTAATCGAGCAGTTCAACATAACTTACGATAGAAAGGAGCCGAAAAATTGCCTAGTATTGCAAAGAAACGACTAATTTGGAAGAAATTCAAGAGACATTATTTATGTTCTAATCAGAAATTAGTTTCCACCCAAACTATCGATTCAGTTTTCTGGATACTTTTCGAAAAGTTCAAAACTGAAAATATGAATCTGATTTGTTCAAGTTTTTTGATTGCTTTATTGATTGTCAAGGTTCTGTGCTTAGTGATTATGTAATCTTTGTGATAAAATAATCAATTTCTTCAAATTCAAATGTTCTTTACACAATTTACACTGATAAATCTTTAAAAAATAAACTTTGGTTCAGAAACACTCAGTTCAAATGAAAAGAAAAACCATTTTACAATTAAATGGAAAACTTAGAAAAAATGCGTAAAAAATCAAAAACTGAGTTAATTTTCGAGTTCCTTGTCCTTTTTTTCTTCATGTGCCACACCATATTTTCTTCTAAACAGAGCTAAGTTGTCCTGTTAAACCTTCAACTTTTCCTTCTTGTACCTTTTTTCACAAATTTTTTCAATTTTTCGCCAATCATGTAAGGAAATTCTTAAGGGACTGAAACACTTGTTCAAATCTCTGTAAAAGATGTCAACTTCAGCCAATTTTTCAAAAATAATCATTTGCAGTAAATGTTCACTTGTAAGCAAATGAAAACTATTTGCGTATCCCAGATCCACAACTTCATCAATTTATTTTTCATTTGAACCATACGAAAACCCGTACTTTTTTCTCGAAGGTGGCTTAGACATAGCCAATTCTTTTCTAAAATCTCTAATTCTTTTACTCTCGAGTTCTCTCCATTCTGAAAGATCTATGATAATTTGCTTACTAGCATCGGAGATTTTATTAAATTGGAGAATCTTGACAGTTTCGGTACCAACTTCAAAGTGGATGCAGTAAATCGCCCGTTCTTTTATGATTGATTTCAAAGTTTGAGATAGGTTTCCGTTTCTTTCAAAAATTCTACTCAGGTTGATAGAAAAAAACTGGATTGTAGAAGATTTTCAAATGAAAAGAAAAATATTATTTTCACCTTTAGATTCTGTTGAACTTTTCATAATATTATCTGAACTCATTCAAAAACTTTTCAGCACTTGGTTGATTTTAATTGTTTTTAAAAAACTTTGTAGAACACGAATTTCTTCTTGACTAATGTTTTTCAAAACGGAAGAATTTCCTTGAAAACTATTCCATTTTTTTAGAACCATGGTTGAGTATTTTTAATTAGATTAAAAAAAATTAGCAAATTAACTGAAATTTACACATTTTTTCATCAATCTCATCCCTTTAGAATTGCTTCTGGAATTCTGATTGGTAAAATTTTAGCGGATATTCCTAGACTATAGAAATTTCAAAAAAATGTAAAAGACTTCTCAAAAATTTTTTATGTAGATTCTAAAAGCTAGAAGATTCTAGAAATTAATGAATAATGACGTCACTTTCTCTGGTGGAAATATTCTACAATTATTACTGTTCTAGAAAAGTTAAAGTGTAATGATGTCATTTTGTCAGATCAAAATACTTCTTAATTGCCCAAAAAATTCAAAAGACACCTTCTTAGCTCTGAAGAGAATCATGCCAGACCCCCAGATTGATTTTTTTCAAAAAAAATTTTACGAAAATTGAATAATTGTTATGAGAATCTTGTCAAAGTTAAATTTTTTCTAGCTTGAACAGTTTCTAATATATATATATATATAAACAATTTTTACCTGTACCAACATTTCTCTCAAGAATTTTTGCAAGATGCTAAAAAATCTGAAATTTTTTTTGGCAAGATGCATGTTTTTTCTTGTTTTTTTCAAAAACTATGTAAAATTCTAACTTTATTTCTTAAATAATAAAGCGAAAAACGCAAAACTTTAAAGTAACAAACATGTTGACTTATTGCGTAGAAAACTTCTATAATTTTGACTTTCATCGCTATTCCCTTTATTAATGCATTAGTTTTCTATTGTTTCTGATCAACAGACATGCAAAAATTAGTTTTCTGAAGAATCAAAATTTGAACAAAAATTTCATAGAGATTACTTATTAACCGTGCAAGAAAAAATGTAAGATTTTATTTTGGCGAGATGCTAAACAAAGTTCAGTTTTTTCTAGAAAACGCAAAAAGTATTTCAATTTTTTGAACAAAAAGAAAAAAGTGTTTCACTTCTGTTGACAAAATGCGAAAAGTGTCTCAATTTTTTCGACAAAATGCGATAATTTTTTAAATTTTTTTTCGCAAACTAGGAAAAACGTTTCAGTTTTTTTAAAAAATGCGAAAATTGTTTCTATTTTTTGACAAACTGCGAAAAGTGTTTCAAATTTTTTGACAAGATGCGAAACGTTTTTCACTTTTTCGATAAAATGCGAAAAATCTTTCAATTTTTCTTTAAAGTACCGAAAGTGTGTGTTTTTTTGACAAGATGCAAAAACCATTTGGTACTTTTTGTGTACTAATTTTCTAGTGTTTTTGTTTAATTTGTGCAAAAAGTATTCAAGTTTTTTAACATGTGTGCGAGTTCGCAGCGCTAAATTAATTTCTAAATGTTTTTCAATGATTTGCCCTGAACTTCTCATCTTTTATCGTAATTGAAACGAAATTGAAGAAATTAGTTAATAACAAAGAACGAATTGATTATCCAGCATCATTTATTTACAAGTTTTTTTAACCAAAGAGCTGTCGAGCAGCAGGGGAGTTCTGGAGGTTCTCAATGGAGCGCAGAGCTGGACGAGGTTCCATCGCTGGTGGTTGTTGTGGAGTGGTGTTTTGAGGCGTCATTGTTTCTGAGAAACTCTCATCTTCATCTATTGTGATCCCAAGGAAAGAGGAAGTCGTCGACTGGTTGAGTCACAAATCTTGAGTCAGGAATCTCGGGGTAGTTCATTCCCACATGCTCAGAAACTTCCTCCATCACTTGCATTTCTTCAAGTTGGTTCTCTGTTATGGGTACTTGGATCATATGATGTTCGTTGAAATCCCTTCGCATCAATTCCACCATGTGCCAGAATTGAATTGGGATGTCCATTCGTGCCAGAAAAACTCGAGAGGCTCTTTCTCGCACTTGAATTTAAACTAGATCAGTCGAAAAATCTACAGAGTACATGAGGTTGCTGTTTTGCACTGAGAAGGTCTTTTTGAGCCATAAATTGAGTAAAAGAAAAAAAACAAGAATGATTTAGAGCTTCGAGGATGTAGCTGACGGAAGATAAATTGAAATTAAGGTAATTAGAGCTGAGAGAGGAGGTAGTTGACGGTAGTTTAGTTGAAAATAAAAAGATTTCTATTTAGAAGTGAGGGGTAAATTTAACTCGAATGTGTGCGTTCGACCAATCAGAATTGATTTTCTTTATTTGGGTTGTAGTCGTGGTAAAACAGATTTCAGCTTCCTACTATGGAATTCTTATATAAAAGTCGTATCCAATCGGACACAAAGCTCCATTTTAGGTTTTTCCAACACATTGTCGTTTGCAATCAGAGGAGCCTTTTAAAGACTTAAAACCTTCCAAATAGAAGGAAAGATACATAAAAGCAATTGCAAAAATATATGATCAAAGGTTGCTAGCTGTAAGAATAAGAAAATTGCCGATAAAAGTAACAAAAGAATAGCGAACAAGTAGCATTTCCACCATGTTTGTCATAAATTTAATTAAAATTTTTGTATCTAATCATTGAGAAATTTTGAGTAGATAGTCAGGTTCTTTAATTTTGATGTAGTTATGAGAAAATAACTCAAAAATGATGAATTTTTCAAAGCAAATCTCTAGATATCTGATTCCAAACCGCATCCAGCACAATTTTGAACTTTAAAAATGGTTAAAAAAATGAAGGAATAAAGAATTTTGCTTGGGAATTGTTACAAACTAGGGTATTGAATGGGGATAAAAAGAGTCTTTGATTTATTACAGTACGATCTTTTATTAAGTTCAAATTCTCGAGAACAAACAAAATTTCTTTCCTTGTGATATGTAATTCAGCCGTAAGTTTGAAGCTTTGATACGCAAAAATTACTCTTTGATTGATTTAATTCCCCTAAACAGACCTTAACTTAGTCGGAGAACTCTATTTTGGACAACATAAACATCCAAAAAATTGTGAAAGAAGTAAGAGTCAACATCTATTTCATCAATGAGAAAATCGAATGGAATTTTAATTTTCTTGTACAGTAACTCAAGAAATTCAAACGTTTTTGAAAATTTTTTTCCAAATGATGATTAAAGCTTTTAAAAAACGATAAACAGTTCACTTTTAGAAAACGTTGTATTCTGATTGGTTGATTTCCAACAAACAGTGTTACCAAAAAAATGCTCAATTCTGATTGTTTGATATCAAAAGTATTGAAAATTCCATGAGAAAAAGAGCTCAATTCTGATTGGTTGACATTAAATTTTTTGAAAATTTCATGAACATTGAAACTCGATTCTGATTGCTTGATATCAGAAAAGATAAAGTTTTCCTTATAAGTAATGCTCGATTCTGATTGGTTGATAGCAAAACTTTTGAACACTCCATGATTTATTTGAATGATTTTCATTTCAGCTAGGCTAAATAGCATTTCCATTCTGATTATCTTTCACGTTAAAAACAATTGGTTAGGAAATTCAAATAACTGTTTTTATTTACTTTTATTCTCCTTTGGGTATTTAACTATGCTTCTCCAAAAATTTGGGACATTTTATTCTCCCAATTTTTTCACAAGTTATTGAGATGCCGTCACTGAACAGAAACGAAAAAGGTTGCATGTTTTGAATGTGGCAGAGGATACACAGGTAAAGATTCATCAAGACATCGAAAGCACTGTGACGTTTCAAAGTGTTCCAATCGTAACTTTTGTACAAGTAGCAGCCAGGAAACCACTAATCATATCAAGAAGAAGCTTTCTTCTTGTCAACATAACGTTAAATTATGTGCTCAGCAGTCTCATTTTTCTTCATTAGGAGTTTTGCGTATAAATTATATCTTGAGAAAAAACCCAACGTAAAAGTGTAATGTTTGGAAAATTTTTCATCATTTGATATATTAGGTAATTTTATACGAAAATTCGGATTTTTTGAGGATAGTTCTAGTGAAGTTAATCCAACACTGACATCTTCTGGAAGATGATACATGAAGCATGAATCAAAAATTTGCTTTCAAGATCTAAATTTCATTATTTTGGTTTAAAAAAAATTGATGTGTATAGATTTTTGAAAAAAAGATATGGAGATTGCTGAAAACTTCTAATGCTACTAATAATTTAGCAAAACCAGATGCCAGATCTCCTAATTAAATGAATTTTAACTTGAAAAATTCAGTTAGACACACATTTAAAAACTTTGTTCTGGTTAACTTCAATTTGTTTTCAATACGAAAACTTGAAAGCACTATAGATTTTTCTGCTTAGTAAATTTCGCAAAATACTGCTTATTAAGTTCAATTGTTACAGTTTGTGCCTTGATTTTTTTTCTTAAGTTCATTTTTGCAAGCAGAGAACTTCTAGATGATTTTAGATGTTGCAGAAACATGGAATTAAATTCCCTTGCGTATTTCTAATTTCGAAGGTTTTCAGATTATAAACAATAGAGCAGCTCTTAATTTTTTCTAATATATCAACATGAAAAAATACCTTTAAATTCGCAGTTTAAACACGTGCTTTAAAATGCTTTAAACAGCACCGATTATTTCTCACTTAGACATTTTTGAGAAAACTTCTAAAACACTCAAGAAAAAGGGTTTAATTTTTTTTTCAAAAAAAGTGATAGTTAATGGTGCTTGAAGGAGAAAATGTTCAAATAACGTGGTAAAAATTAGACGTTGCTATCAGTTCTATTTTTCTCTCTGCCAGCAAATTGTTCGTTCATTTGATACTATTTTCCTCTTTAATTCCCCAGTTCTGACAAAATTTTCTTGCAAATTGACTTCAATAGCAAAAACATGTCTTATGCAGAAAATAAGAATCATCTTAAATCATAGAACATTTCTACAAAAAAAATCATGAACATTATGTTGTAAAGCAACAGAGAGATAATCATTAGTTTTGAAGAAGATTTTGTTGAATTTTATCCAATCTTATTTACTTTTAAGAAAAAATTACCCTATTCTTAGTCAATTTTTTACCAGTGAAAATTTCATTTTTCACCAATGATACGACATTTGTTATTATTACTATTAACGTGAAAAACTTCACCTTAGTTGTAATTTTTGTACAAGTTTGGGTTTGGATCATGAAGTTTGATCTAGAAATTTCAAAAAATTTTGCTCTTATTGTCCAATTGAAGTAAAATTTTGAAGTGAATTCTCCATGAATTGAACAAAAAACCAGTTAATTACACAAATGGAAGGTTAAAAATGGAAAACTTTGGATAGGTTTGACTAATATTTTTTCTCGAAAATGACAATTAATTACACCTTTTTCCCGAGAAATCGGAAGTATCAAAACTAATTCAGCTTATTTGAGCTTTATTTGTTCAAAGCATTATACAAACCGTTTTTTAGCTAAAATTAGGGTAAACATTTATTGTATTTTGTTTTTTTGAGAGATAATTGTGGAAAAAACCATTTTTTTGTTCGAAGTTTTGTATCACTGTTTCAACATGATGCCAATTAAGTTACAATTTGAGGTTAATTTTAAACTCTACACGTATTTATATTTTTTTCAATTAGATCAGAAGCACCAAAAAACTAGCCAAAACCTTGAGATTTCTGCAACTTTTTGCAAAAATCTGATGTTTTTGCAAATTTTTCCAAATTCCCAAAACACTTAAACTTTTGCAATTTTTTCCAAAAATTGTAAATTTTTTTGATTTTTTTCGACAATTCAACATAAATTCAGCTAGATTAAGTACTGTTTGAAAAAGTAAGGTCATCAAATTAAAATGATTACAAAATCGAATTTTATCAAATCTTACTGTGTTTTGAAGTTTTTTGAAAAAAATTTCAATTTTTTTTTGATAAAAATTCCAAATTTTTGCACATTTTACCATTGATTTATCATGAATCAAAAATCATAATACCTTCGTTACTCAATCTACACCTAATACTCAAGAAGTACGTAACGCGTGCCGCAATTTTTGCAAAAAAACTAGACATTTCCACACAAAATTGAAAAAAAAATTACCTTTTTTCTTAACATTTCCTTACCATCACACAGAAAATTTACCATTCCCTATCTTAATACAATGGGAAACCTATTCCCTATATTAATACAATAAATTTCTAACCCTTATTTGTAGGGATATCTATACGCTATCCTAATACATGGGAAATCTAAACACTATCTTAAAACATGGGAAGATCGGGCGCCAAAAGATTTTCTGAAACTTACCATCTTACCATCTCAAATCTATGGTAAAACCTTAACCTATTATAATACACAGGAAACCTTTTTGCTATCTTAATGAGTTCTTAAAACCCTACAATGAATTAATACATATAGAAAAATATTTACACTATACATGGGAAATTCGTGCGCCGAAAAAGCTTACCATCTGAAACTTACCATCCTAAACATGGTATCTTAGTACATTGGAAAACCTATTCCCTATCTTAATACATAGGAAATCTGTTCCCTCTCTTAATATATAGGAAATCTATAGACTATTTTAATACATAATTTGGAGACCGGATGCTTTATTCCCTATCTTAATACATGGGGGTCTCCAACCGCCTCGGCTGCACTGCCCCGACATATACTACTATTGATTAATAAAGGATTATACACCAAACAAAATGGACATAATTTTAAACCCATATAACCAATAGTAAGGGATCATAGTGGATTTTAAACGGATTATATCGGGTTATAATCCATTATAACCCGTTATAATCCGTTCAAATTTCACTATAATCCCTTACTATCGATTATATGGGTTTAAAATGATGTCTTTTTTACTTGGTGTATATTCCTTTATTAATCCAATTTAATCGCATTTTATAGAATTTTATGGACAGGCCATAAAAATTTCAAAACTTTTCCGTATAGTTTTAAAACTCAACATTGCAATCGATAAACTGAAGATTACAATTGGATTATTAAAATTGTTGAATATTTTTATACATGAATTTTTTCAAAATTTTTGCTCGTTTTTTTTTTGGGATGTCTTCGCTCCTCCTCCAGTTGCCCTACAATAAAGCCTTTCATTCTTACTTCCCCCAATTACCTCCCCTACACTCACTAAGAACCCTCTTTACTTGTATTTTACCCTTTCATCTCGCTACCTACTCCTATTACCCCTAAACCTCAATCACGTCCCCCACCTCCATACATCAATCCAGCGCTTTTTAAGCTCTAGAATTTTTGAAAGTTTTTGATAAATGGGGTGTTGCATTTGTAGGGAGCGTTAGTCGTGGGAAAGGGGGTTAGATGTAGGGGAGGCAAAGATAAAAAAAAGGTGAAATAAATGTGGGGCATTGGGGTAAAATTGATGTATTCCATTTGGAGGGGTGCTAAAAGCGCGCTGGATATCAATTTTGAGAAAATAGCCAAATGTATGTAGGTTTATAAGCCCAGTAGGCTATGAGTAATGTAAAAAAGCAGAAAAGTAATCAGAAAATTGGAAATTTTTTATTCAGATTATAATTATCATAACCCCTTCGTTAAAGTGGAGTCTAATTGAAGTATAATCGATTTAAATTCTTGAAAATAAAAAATTATAGAGGAGCATAAAAATTATTTGGTCCTAAAAGGAATGTTGCCTTGATTGATAATGGCAAAATTCTCAGAAAAAAGTGTTTGGGCATCCTCACAATATGGGTTGGAGGGGAAAAGGAGCGCGGGTAGGAGCAAGGAGCAAAATTTGCTAGGTTGTTCCAGAGCTTCTCAACGGTTCATTTATTTTTTAGATTGTTCCAGAACTTTCATACAAATATGCCTTTATAAATAGTTTCAAAATGTTAGGTTTCCGTTTCTTTCAACACTTCTACACAGGTTGATTGAAAAAACTGAATTGTAGAAGATTTTCAAATGAAAAGAAAAATATTATTTTCACCTGTAAATTCTGTTGAATTTTTCATAATATTATCTGAACTCATTCAAAAACTTTTCAGCACTTGGTTGATTTTATTTGTTTTTAAAAAACTTTATAGAACACGAAATTTTTCATGACTAATGTTTTTCAAAAGGGAAGAATTTCCTTGAAAACTATTCCAATTTTTTACAACCATGGTTGAGTATCTTTAATTAGATTAGAAAAAACTAGCAAATTAACTGAAATATACAAATTTTTTCACCAATCTAATCCCCTTAGAATTACTTCTGGAATTCTGATTGGTCAAATTTTAGCGGATATTCCTAGAATATAGAAGTTTCAGAAAAATGTAAAAGACTTCTTATAAAATTTTTATGTAGATTCTAAAAGTTAGAAGATTCTAGAAGTTAATGAATAATGACGTCACTTTCTCTGGTGGAAATATTCTACAATTTTTACTGTTCTATAAAAGTTAAAGTGTAATGATGTCATTTTGTCAGATCAAATTACTTCTTTATTGCCCAAAAAATTCAAAGACACCTTATTAGCTCTGAAGAGAAACATTTTAGACCCTCGGATTGACTTTTCTCAAAATTTTTTTTTACGATAATTGATTAATTGTTTTGAGAATCTTGTCAAAATTAATTTTTTTCTAGCTTGAACAGTTTCTTACATATATATATATATATATATATATATATATATATATATATATATATAAATAATTTTATTACGTGTACCAAAATTTCGCTCAAGAATTTTTGCAAGATGCTAAAAAATCTAAAATTTTTTTGGTAAGATGCATGTTTTTTCTTGCTATTTTCAAAAACTTTGTAAAATTCTAACTTTATTTCTTAAATAATAAAGCGAAAAACGCAAAACTTTAAAGTAACAAACATGTTGACTTATTGCGTAGAAAACTTCTATATTTTTGACTTTCATCGCTATTCCCTTTATTAATGCATTAGTTTTCTATTGTTTCTGATCAACAGACATGCAAAAATTAGTTTTCTGAAGAATTAAAATTTGAACAAAAATTTCATAGAGATTACTTATTAACCGTGCAAGAAAAAATGTAAGAGTTTTTTTTGGCGAGATGCTAAAAAATTTTTTTTCTAGAAAATGCAAAAAGTATTTCGATTTTTTGAACAAAAAGTAAAAAGTGTTTCACTTTTTTTGACACAATGCAAAAAATGTTTCAATTTTTTTGACAAAATGCGATAATTTTTTCAATTTTTTCAACAAAATGCGAAAAAGGTTTCGTTTTTTTTTTGGCAAAATAGGAAAAATGTTTCAGTTTTTTGAAAAAATGCAAAAATTGTATCACTTTTTTTGACAAAATGCGAAAAATATCTCAAATTTTTTGACAAAATGCAAAAAATGTTTCAAATTTTTTAACAAGATGCGAAAAACTTGTTTCTACTTTTTTGACAAATTGCGAAAAGTGTTGCAATTTGTTTGACAAGATGCGAAACGTTTTTCACTTTTTCGATAAAATGCGAAAAGTCTTTCAATTATTCTTCAAATTGCCAAAAGTGTGTGTTTTTTTGACAAGAGGCAAAAACCAATCGGTATTTTTGGTGTACTAATTTTCTAGTGTTTTTTTTTACTATGTGCAAAAATTATTCAAGTTTTTTAACATGTGTGCGAGTTCGGAGCGCTAAATTATATTCTAACTCTTTTTCAATGATTTGCCCTGAAATTCTCATCTTTTATCGTAATTAAAACGAAATTGAAGAAATTAGTTAATTACAAAGAACGAATTGATTATCCAGCATCAATTATTTACAAAAACTTTTAACCAAAGAGATGTCAAGCAGCAGAGGAGTTCTGAAGTTTCTCAATGGAGCGCAGAGCTGGACGAGGTTCCATCGCTGGTGGTTGTTGTGGAGGGGTGTTTTGAGGCGTCATTGTTTCTGAGAAGCCCTCATCTGCATCTATTGTGATCCCAAGGAAAAAGGAAGTCGTCGACTGGTTGAGCCACAAATCTTGTGTCAGGAATCTCGGGGTAGTTCATTCCCACATGCTCAGAAACTTCCTCCATCACTTGCATTTTTTTAAGTTGGTTCTCTGTCATGGGCACTTGGATCATATGATGTTCGTTGAAATCCCTTCGCATCACTTCTCGAGAGACTCTTTCTCGCATATGAATTTGTACTAGATCAGTCTATTCTACAGAGTACATGAGGTTGCTGTTTTGCACTGAGAAGATTTTTTTGAGCCATAAATTGAGTAAAAGCGTAAAATTAACAATGATTTAGAGCTTCGAGGGTGTAGCTGACTGAAGGTAAATTGAAATTAAGGTATTTAGAGCTGAGAGAGAAGGTAGTTGACGGTAGTTTAGTTGAAAATAAAAAGATTTTTAGTTAGAAGTGAGGGGTAACTTTAACTCGAATGTGTGTGTTCAACCAATCAGAATTGATTTTCTTTATTTGGATTGTAGTCGTGGCAAAACAGATTTTAGCTTCCCACTATGGAATTCTTATATAAAATTCGTATCCAATCGGAAACAAAGTTCCATTTTAGGTTTTTCCAACACATTGTCGTTTCCAATCAGAGGAGCCTTTTAAAGACTGAAACCTTCCGAATAAAAGAAAAAATATATAAAAACAATTGCAAAAATAAATGATCAAAGGTTGTTTGCTGTAAGAATAAGAAATATTGCCGATATAAGTAACAAAAGAAAAGCAAACAAGTAGCATTTCCACAATTTTTGTCATAAATTTTATTAATTTTTTTGTATCTAATCATTGAGAAATTTTGAGTAGATAGTCAGGTTCTTTAATTTTGATGTAGATATGAGAAAATAACTCAAAAAAGATGAATTTTTTAAAGCAAATCTCTGGAAATCTGATTCCAAACCGAATCCAGCACAATATTGAACTTTAAAAATGGTTAAAAAAGTGAAGGAATAAAGAATTTTGCTTGGGACTTGTTACAAACTAGGGTATTGAATGGGGATAAAAAAAGTCTTTGATTTATTACAGTACGATCTTTTATTAACATCAAATTCTCGAGAACAAACAAAATTTCTTTCCTTGTGATATGTAATTCAGCCGTAAGTTTGAAGCTTTGATACGCAAAATTTACTCTTTGATTGATTTAATTCCCCTAAACAGACCTTAACTTAGTCGGAGAACTCTATTTTGGACAACATAAACGTCCAAAAAATTGTGAAAGAAGTAAAAGTCAACATCTATTTCATCAATGAGAAAATCGAGTGGAATTTTTTTTTTCTTGTACAGTAACTCAAGAAATTCAAATGTTTTTGATAGACTTTTTCCAAATGATGATTAAAGCTTTTAAAAAACGATAAACAGTTTACTTTTAGAAAACGTTGGATTCTGATTGGTTGATTTCCAACAAACAGTGGTACCAAAAAAATGCTCAATTCTGATTGTTTGATATCAAAAGTATTGAAAATTCTATGAGAAAAAGAGCTCAATTCTGATTGGTTGACATTAAATTTGTTGAAAATTTCATGAACATTGAAGCTCGATTCTGATTTCTTGATATCAGAAAAGATAAAGTTTTCCTAATAAGTAATGCTCGATTCTGATTGGTTGATAGCAAAACTTTTGAGAACTCCGTGATTTATTTGAATGATTTTCTTTTCAGCTAGGCTAAATAGCATTTCCATTCTGATTATTTTTCACGTTAAAAACAATTGGTTAGGAAATTCAAATAATTATTTTTATTTACTTTATTCACTTTTGGGTATTTAACTATTCTTTTCTAAAAATTTGGGACATTTTAGTCTCCCAATTTTTTCTCTACTTATTGAGATAACGTCACTGAAAAAAACAACGAAAAAGTGGCATGTTTTGAATGTGGCAGAGGATACACACGTAAAGATGCGTCAAGACATCGAAAGCACTGTGACGTTTCAAAGTGTTCGAATCGTAACTTTTGTACAAGTAGCAGCCATGAAATCACTAATCATATCAAGAAGAAGCATTCTTCTTGTCAACATAACGTTAAATTAAGTGAACAGCAGTCTCACAACACACTCCAAGAGAAGGTAAAATTGATTTATTTTTAATAAAAACATAGTAAAAAATACTTTGAATAATAATTTTTTACTGAATCTGAAAGGTCTATACACTAAACTTGAAAATTATGTGCTCAGCAGTCTCATTTTTTTTCATCAGGAGTTTTGATATGAATTTTCTGAAATTTAGCTTATAAATTATATCTTGAGAAAAAACCCAACGTAAAAGTGTAATGTTTGGAAAATTTTTCATCATTTGATATATTAGGTAGTTTTAAACGAAAAATTGGATTTTTTGAGGATAGTTCTAGTGAAGTTAATCCAATACTGACATCTTCTGGAAGATGATACATGAAGCATGAATCAAAAAATTTGCTTTCAAGATCTACATTTCATTATTTTGGATAAAAAACAAAAAAATTTACGTAGATAGATTTTTGAAAAAAAGATATGGAGATTGCTGAAAACTTCTAATGCTACTGATAATTTAGCAAAACCAGATGTAAGATCTCCTAATTAAATGATTTTTAACCTGATTTAAAAACTTTGTTCTGGTTAACTTCAATTTGTTTTCAATTCGAAAACTTGATAGAACTATAGATTTTTCTGCTTAGTAAATTTCGCAAAATACTGCTTATTAAGTTCAATTGTTACAGTTTGTGCCTTGATTTTTTTTCTTAAGTTCATTTTTGCAAGCAGAGAACTTCTAGATGATTTTAGATGTTGCAGAAACATGGAATTAAATTCCCTTGCGTATTTCTAATTTCGAAGGTTTTCAGATTATAAACAATAGAGCAGCTCTTAATTTTTTCTAATATATCAACATGAAAAAATACCTTTAAATTCGCAGTTTAAACACGTGCTTTAAAATGCTTTAAACAGCACCGATTATTTCTCACTTAGACATTTTTGAGAAAACTTCCAAAAAAACTCAAGAAAAGAAAGGGTTTTAGTTTTTTTTCAAAAAAAGTGATAGTTGATGGTGCTTGAAGGAGAAAACGTTCAAATAACGTGGTAAAAATTAGACGTTGTTATCAGTTCTATTTTTCGCTCTGCCAGCAAATTGTTCGTTCATTTGATACTATTTTCCTCTTTAATTCCCCAGTTCTGACAAAATTTTCTTGCTAAGTGAGTTCAATAGCGAAAATATGTCTTGTGCAGAAAATAAAAATCATCTTAAATCATAAAACTTTTCTACAAAAAAATTCATGAACATTATGTTGTAAGGCAACAGAGAGATAATCATTAGTTTTGAAGAAGATTTTGTAGAATTTTATCCAATCTTGTTTACTTTTAAGAAAAATTTACCCTATTCTTAGTCAATTTTTTAGCAGTGAAAAATCCATTTTTCATTAATGATACGACATTTGCTATTAATACTACTAACGTAAAAAACTTCACCTAAGTTGTAATTTTTGTACAAGTTTGGGTTAATCCTTGGAAAAAACTGAGGAGTAGCTGGATCATGGAGTTTGATCTAGAAATTTCAATAAATATTGCTCTTATTGTCCATTTGAAGTAAAGTTCTGAAGTGAATTCTCCATGAATTGAACAAAAAACCAGTTAACTACACAAATGAAAGGTTAAAAATGGAAAACTTTGGATAGGTTTGACTAATATTTTTTCTCAAAAATGACAATTAAATACACCTTTTTCAATATTGATTCAGCTTATTTGAGCTTTATTTGTTCAGAACATTATATAAACCGCTTTTTAGCTAAAACTAGGGTAAACATTTATTGTATTTTCTTTTTTTGAGAGAAAATTGTGGAAAAAATCATTTTTTTGTTCAAAGTTTTGTATCACTGTTTCAACATGATGCCAATTAAATTACAATTTGAGGTTAATTTTAAACTCTACACGTATTTATATTTTTTCAATTAGATCAGAAGCACCAAAAAACTAGCCGAAACTTTGAGATTTCTTCAACTTTTCGCAAAAACTTGATGTTTTTGCAAATTTTTCCAAAAACATTAAAACTTTTGCAATTTTTTCCAAAAATTGGAATTTTTTTTGATTTTTTTTCGACGTTTCAGCATAAATTCAGCTAGATTAACTACTGTTTGAAAATGTAAGATCATCAAATTAAAATGATTACTAAGTCGAATTATATCAAATCTTACTCTGTTTTGAAGTTTTTGAAAAAAATTTCAATTTTTTTTGATAAAAATTCCCAATTTTTGCACATTTTACCATTGACTTACCATGAATAAAAAATCGTAACACCTTCATTACTCAATCTTCACCTAATGCTCAAGAATTACGTAACGCGTGCCGGGATTTTTGCGAAAAAACTAGACATTTCCACACAAAATCCAAAAAAAAACCTTTTTTCTTAACATTTCCTTTACCATCACACAGAAAACTTACCATTCCCTATCTTAATACATTGGGAAATCTATTCCCTATGTTAATACAATGAATTTCTAACCCTTATTTGTAGGGATATTTATACGCTATCCTAATACATGGGAAATCTAAACACTATCTTAAAACATGGGAAGATCGGGCGCCACAAGATTTTCTGAAACTTACCATCTTACCATCTCAAATCTATGGTAAAACCTATAACCTATTATAATACATAGGAAATTTTTTTGCTATCCTAATGAGTTGTTAAAACCCTACAGTGAATTAATACATATAGGGAAATCTTTACACTATACATGGGAATTTCGGGCGCCGAAAAAGCTTACCATCTGAAACTTACCATCCTAAACATGGTATCTTAATACATTGGAAAACCTATTCCCTATCTTAATACATAGGAAATCTGTTCCCTCTCTTAATATATAGGCAATCTATAGACTATTTAAATACATAATTTGGAGACCGGATGCTCTATTCCCTATCTTAATACACGGGGGTCTCCAACCCCCTCGGCTGCACTGCCCGACATATACTACTATTGATTAATAAAGGATTATACACCAAACAAAATGGACATAATTTTAAACCCATATAACCAATAGTAAGGGATCATAGTGGATTTTAAACGGATTATATCGGGTTATAATCCATTATAACCCGTTATAATCCGTTCAAATTTCACTATAATCCCTTACTATCGATTATATGGGTTTAAAATGATGTCTTTTTTACTTGGTGTATATTCCTTTATTAATCCAATTTAATCGCATTTTATAGAATTTTATGGACAGGCCATAAAAATTTCAAAACTTTTCCGTATAGTTTTAAAACTCAACATTGCAATCGATAAACTGAAGATTACAATTGGATTATTAAAATTGTTGAATATTTTTATACATGAATTTTTTCAATATTTTTGCTCGTTTTTTTTTTGGGATGTCTTCGCTCCTCCTCCAGTTGCCCTACAATAAAGCCTTTCATTCTTACTTCCCCCAATTACCTCCCCTACACTCACTAAGAACCCTCTTTACTTGTATTTTACCCTTTCCTCTCGCTACCTACTCCTATTACCCCTAAACCTCAACCACGTCCCCCACCTCCATACATCAATCCAGCGCTTTTTTTAAGCTTTAGAATTTTTGAAAGTTTTTGATAAATGGGTGTTGCATTTGTAGGGAGCGTTAGTCGTGGGAAAGGGGTAAGGCGTGGGGGAGGCAAAGATTAAAAAAAAGGTGAAATAAATATGGGGCATGGGGGTAAAATTGATGTATTCCATTTGGAGGGGTGCTAAAAGCGCGCTGGATATCAATTTTGAGAAAAAAGCTAAAGGTATGTAGGTTTATAAGCCGAGTAGGCTGTGAGTAATGTAAAAAAGCAGCAAAGTATTCAGAAAACTGGAAATTTTTTATTCAGATTATAATTATCATAACCCGTTCGTTAAAGTGGATTATAATTGAACTATAATCGATTTAAATTCTTGAAAATAAAAAGTTATAGTGGAGCATAAAAAATATTTGGTCCCAAAGTGAATGCTGCCATCCTTGATAATGTCAAAATTCTTAGAAAAAAGTTTTTGGGCATCCTCAAAATATGGGTGGGAGGTGAAAAGGAGCGCGGGTAGGAGCAAGGAGCAAAATTTGCTAAGTTGTTCCAGAGCTTCTCAACGGTTCATTTATTTTTTAGATTGTTCCAGAACTTTCATACAAATATGCCTTTATAAATAGTTCCAAAATGTTAAATAAACAACTTAAAATAACTGCTATTTCTAAAATTTTACATTTTTGTAGCGTTTCAACTCTAAATTTTTATCGGCGATAGTTGAATAGCGTCAACGACGTAAATTGAAATGCATAAACTCGTTTGAGCTATGCTTCATAAAAAATGCATGTGCATTAAACACTCAAAAGCTTAAATCTTTGTGTTTCATATAAACAAACCTAGGCAAACACAGAAAATTAATAAAACCATATAAACCAAGAAATCGGAATGAACAAAGTACAAGTAATTTAAACTGAATAGCTTGAGAAGCTAAGCCAAAAAGTACTCTTTAAAATTGGATTTTCGACCAAATACACGAAGTATGGATTGTCAGGGTCAAGTTACATCATGTTAGAAACAACAACTAAAGTTTTTTTTATTACCCGATAAAAAAGTGCACAACATCGAAAATTATGGTTTGAAAAAAACATGCATTATTTTGTTTTGTATCATTTTCTGTGAAATGTAATACTGCTCATCATTGCAAACTTGAAAATTTTGTCATAAAACATATGCACTGTTTGACTTTTATGACATCCTATGTACTTGTATCATCCTAGAATGCAGTATTATTGGGCAGTGTATTCAGCACGGCGACCGAGGTTCACTACTATCTACAATTCCGCAAGGATCAAGTGGGAGGCAATCTTTCCGAACATAAATTTGTCGAGTGCCCCCTATTTACTGCTCTTAAGGCTGTATCGCTCGTACTCACATGCGTTAAATTTTCAAATTTTACTTAAAATCAGAAAAAAGTGTCCAAATACAGAAGGCTTTGAGAGGCCAGAAACTAATCAAACAATTTAATCACAAGGAAGATGTCCGCAACTTTCTGACTGAACGTTTTTCCCTCTCTAGAGAATCCTAATTATACCACTAAGTTCCTTAATTTTACACAATTAGTAAGTTCAACCCGTTAAATTATAAGGTTTCAACAGATAAATAATTCTATGAAGTACTTAACTGATCTCTTTATCTTTTTCGCAACAATATTAACTGACTGCGCAATTTTTACACAGCGACGGAAGATCTAAAAAAAATACCCTATGATGATTGGCTGACGGCAGTTACCCTAATTCAATGCGTTTTTCGTCGTCTCGACCTAACCAGTTGGTGTTTGGTCATCTCATGGCTAACTATCGTGTTACAGCTTTTAGGCCATCAGCCAGGCGGATGTTTCTAAGTTTTTCTCTACATACGAATATAACCACATAGCTAGATCTCGGATCTCCAGAAAAAGTGATAACTACCAAATACGGGACTAAAAACCAGATTTATAGATAATTTTAGTGACAATTATATATCGGATTTGTTAGAAATGGATCAACTCTTTCCTCGTCTTCAACAACTCATGCTCTAAAAAAAACTTTCATTATTGAGTTAAATTAATCCCTTCAGGGCCGTACAGCAGTTAAAAATTGCCAATTGTTTGTAAAAAAATAATTGGTTGCCGGGCCTGTAGTTCCTCTATCCTCGGGACGGGAAATTACTTCGTTATCTTTTGCTTTTCATCCTTTGGGTGGGTTCGAATTCGTCCCGAAATCGCCACTCAACCCTCCGTTTCCACTTGATCTCGTGCTCAAGTGTCTGATAACGCACGTGTATCGTGTTTCGAGGTTTCAATAATAAATCTTGTTTTCAAAATCTTCTTTTGTACCCGACTGGTCGCCGTGTCTTATCCGGCTGTTGTGTGTGGGGCATCTTAGAACAAATAAAACGGCGATTTCAGCATTTCTGAAAAATGCCAAAGGGTTTTTCGGTTTTTTCGAAGAAAAAAAATTTAGAATAATCTAATCCTCTTTTTTGTGTCAATTTTTCTACTAGGACGCTTAGTACTGGGTTCTTCGCGCTACGGATAGTTCCGCTGTGCCATCTGGGGGAACGGCACAGATAACTAACTATCTACTGTCGCTGCAAAAACTTAGAGACTCCGATTCCTTGTCTTATACGACCCTTGTTAACTAAATCCTGACCTCCGCCTCCTAAGGTCAGCCTCCCAAGGTAACTTTTTAAATTATCCCGTAAAAGGTTCCGTACTCCCGGTGAAAAGGAAAACCTTTTCGTGGGTAGCCATATCAATTCAAGCTTCTAACAAGCTTTCTTAATCTACACTATTCAAATTCCGATCTTCCAGCTATCAGGGGAACGTAGTTCATCTAATAAAGGTCAAATTGATCCAAGAAACACCTCCCAGGGAGTCCAGTGATTTTCCGCTCAACCATATTCTGTAAGATAATTACTTCCTATGCCGCGCTTCTGATACTGCTAAGTTCCTCTGTGCATACTGTTTTTAGTCTGGTTGATTTTCTATTAATAGCGCAGCTATGGTAGCTAGGTTCATCTCAGTGTTTGCTAATTCACTCCTCAATCCACCACTATAAAGCAATGATTTCGCAGGTGTATCATTTCGCCTTTCAATTTCTTTCCCATTTCACAATTTTACCCCTTTATACGTAGGGTAACCAAAATTTATCTCAAGGGTTAGGACTGGAAAACTAGCCACATTCCGGTGTTTCTCGCAAAGTTTTCAATGAAATTTTGGTCTAAAATCCCTAATTTTTGCTTAAATTGCAACCCGGATCCAGCGAAGGTCAAATTTCAGAATTTAAATTTAGAATCCCATTGGAATCTTATCAACCAAGTTTCATTCATTTCCATTATTATTTCCCAATTTATCACCGGAAAAAGTTATTAACATCGGATGGAGTAAAAGGGGTTTCTTTGACAAATGAATTTTTTGGGGGTTTGTGTTTAGTGTCTATTGGCGCTATAGCATCAGTATACCCTTGCTCATTTTTTTTTGCTTAAATTGTCTTTTTGCGTTTAATAAAACTAAAAGTTTTTTCCAAGTGCTAATAACTTCCAGTGCAACCGCTGGATTTGGCCAAGTTGTATTACATGATGTCTCTTGCCACTACCTGTCATATCTCAAAATTTTGGCTCACTGTGTTCAGTGGGGTCCGGGGAACATAGGTCAATCACCTATTAAACTTTGGTCTCAATTCAACCGCTAGCTACCAATTTCTTCTAGGGCTATTTACACATCCAGGAAATGTTATCACTTGGGCCGGGGGTTCGAGGCCGAGGGGTCCAGGTTTTGCATGCCCGGGTCAAATCATCCTTGGTATCCGTCATATGAGTTTTATAAAGTTAAAAATTTTGTTCTCATTGGGAGGGTTTACCAATTTTACTTCACCTAAGTTTTCCGCCTTAAGAACCACTAAATCATTAAGGATTCGAAATTATTTTGGATCAGACCACTCGTGTACGTTTCAAATTGTTTGAAAGGTACTAAGCTATATACTACTCAATAACTTTCACTACGATGCATCAAAATCTCAAAGTTCAACCCTTAACCAAACTATGAGTTTTGAGGAAAAGTGCGTAGATCGACGATCCGACAGTCTTTCCATCTAGTCTATCATTGTCCTCAATACAGCTTAAACTACCTAAATTATCAGCATCAGCTTTTATACGTGCTAAATTGAAGCTGTAAAACACTTCAACCTATATTACGACTGACAGCTCTACGCTTAGGACCTACTCTTAACAAATCCCTAACCCGGTTAGACCGCGGATCCTACTCTCAGTCAATTTACACAACACTATTTGGTTCAAAAATAGCGTGCTTTCAATGGATGGGGTCCTTATGGGAACAGGACTGCTTACGACCCAAGCTCTCGCTCGAATAGCACAGTTTAAGCTCAATAATTGCAACATAGTCGGAGGTGTAGTCGCACTCAGATGTAAAACAAGCAAAAACGAGTTGAATGCCAAAGTTTCCTGAAAAACTAGTTTTAACCCAAATACTCGTCAATACTAAACCGAAATGTCGGCCTTTTTATTCGAATTGGTCTATCTAGATCTCTTGTCTCACTTTCCATTACAGTTTCAACTGCTATCGTCTCACCCAGAGGTCTACTGTCCACCTCACTTGGAAGATTCGGAGGTTTTTCCATTCTGACTTCAATCTCCGTTTCATCGTATGTCTCCACTGCGTCACCTTGCCGTCACAATTCTCTTTTCTCTTTGACAATCTTTGCACAGGTTCTTGTCGCGGACCCGGATCATGGTTGAATCCCTTCCCTATTGTTCGCCCACAACGCCTCGTCTTCGAAATGCGTCTCCGGAGCAGCAAGTCAGTTCATAGGCCTATATGGCGTTTTCAATGGTTTCAAGGCTGATCAAATTTTTGAGTAGAAATTGATAATAAAAATTGCTCAGGAAAAAAAAACAATGCGTAGAATATTGCACGAACAAATTGTGCTTAATCTTGAAGGTCATGTTACATCATTTCGTGGCTCAGTTTAGTAGCTCAGCTGTTTTTTGATCAAACACTTGAAATCAAAACTGCCCAGTTTTAAAAGATTTGAAAAAAAGAGTGTTTTCTTTCATTTTCATGATAATCTTACAAATTATGACTTCTTAAGGTGAAGTAAAAATGATTGTTATTGGGTCTAAGCTACATAAATTTTTGGATTTAAGCAAGTTACTTCCATTGCTATTTAAAAAATAATAATTTTTGCGAACTAACGAATGAAAAAGGCCTAAACAGCAATAAAATGAGCTTCTTGAGATTAAGAAAAAGTATCATTTCCACAAGAATCACTTCTAAATTTGACCATATCAAAAAGCAAACGCTCAGATTTAAAAACTAAGCATGAAAAAAATGAAAATTTTTTCAACAAAAACCTTAATCTTGTACATGTTTCTATCACCAAACTTATTTTCAATTTTCCCGTGCTTAATAGAAAAGCGGAATAAACTAGTAGTTTTTTAATTGAATTTGTTTATTTAAAAAATAACTTGTAGATTGGAAATAATGCAATGCACACATAAACAAATAATTTTCAATGTGTTCAACTTCGTCAATGACTACTTAAATTAAGTTGATGAAAAACCTTTCAGCATTGCAGCATGAACAATATAAAGGAGAAAAACTTTCATCAATCGATTAGGCTATTGTTGTCTGTGATTAACTTTTCTAAACAAAAACTAATGAAAAGCCAACTGGACGCTTAAAAACTTGACTACCACTAAAAAAAGACCTTTTTAATTGAGCCTATACAGATTTCCCGAAAAAACCAAAGATGTAGAAATTATTATAACCGTAATTAAGTATTACAAAGAATTTCGGGTTACAATTGAGAGCTGTCACTCTAATTGCTATAACTTTTTATTCAGCTAAATAGAAATTAAAATGAAGTCGAAAATGTTACACTAATGATTTAACTGACATAAGACAAACTGAAAGTAAATAAATTATGAAATTTAAATCCTCTAGTGAGATTTTGTCTTGAAATCCTCTCAAAAATTCAAGCAAAAACAAAACAAAAAAGATATCGAACAAATTTTTTTTGATTAATTAGAAAAAATGATTGCTTTACAGAACACTGTAAAAATTTTCTCAATTGCTGAGCTTACATAGTTTTTCTTAAATTTTGAAGTGGATTTTAAAAAAATTAAGATGAAAATACGAAAATATTATAGCTCTCTCAAAGTTGATTTAATTTCGAAAGAAAGCAAAAGTCTGAGAAACATAAGCAGTCAAAACGAAGTATGAGTTTTTTTACTCTAGTGTTCTCCGTTATGCTCAAAAAATTGATTGTGAATCCCATTCTCCTCTATTTTGATTAAAGTTTCGAAATGATAATATTTCTACTCTAGTGTTCTCTTTTTTTGCTCAAAAAGAAAAATTGACAAAAGACACCGAATCAAATCTCAAAAAATACCTAAAAATCTGACACAAGCTAAAAATAAAAAATAGCTTAAAAACTGATTTTACTAATACTAAAATTTCAATAAGTACTGTCAAAAAATCACACAAATTACTGTCAAGAACTTGAAGTTTTGGATCTTGTTACTTAACTTGAATGATACTATACCTAGAGGCCGAAGGAGAAGCTTTAAGCAAACATACGATTAATTGGCAAGGCACAGTGCATCTCATTCATTTTGAGTTTGCGCACGGACATGGTTATATTAGGGTTAGGTTTATTAGGGTTAGGTTTTTTATTGTTCAGTTTAAGAGTCAATTACTTTGATGATATTATATTACGCAAATTAAAAAAAAAATTTTCGGCCAAATTTGCGGATAGTAACAATACTAGTAGATATTGACTTTAGATTGGTTTAAAAGAGACATAAATGGGGAAAAACAAAACTAGGGTAACTAGAGAAGTTAATTATTTTTTTTAAATTTAAAGAAGCAGCATAATGAGCGTGCTTGTTTGGCCTGAATATAGCTAAAAATGACGAAAGTATCAGTCACGTTTGGGGAAGTTATGTTATTTGGTTTTGATTGACCGTAAACAAATTTTTTTTCTTCTACTTTTTGGGGCAACCAGACCAAAGTCGAAGGTTTTTTTCACTTGACTGACACCAAAAAATTGGTTTAAGGTGCTCTGCTCACAAATTGAGTTTCTGCAAAGATGTTATGAAAAAGAAAAGCTAAAACAAAATTTTGAAACAGAACGTTCTCCAATTAGTTTATGATTTCAGAAAACAACAGCAGATGTGAAAAATATCGAAATGAAAATCATGTAGAAAAACAAAACAAAATTTTAAAAGAAAAGCGTTCAATTTAGCTGGCTTTTTTGGCCTAAAAAGTCTAATTTCAAAATGAATAAAAGCCCAGTTTTGTATAGAGTAATTGATAGAGTTTAGTGAGCCAACACTAACGAATAAAATGAAACACAGTGCTAACAAGGTTCAAGTCTTTGTATCAGTTGACGTGAAAAATTTATTTAACGTTAAAACGCTTTCAAATTTTTTTCTAAAAATCTCCACCATGTTACATCAAAAATTAAGTCATTCAATGGAACAGATTTCTTACAAAATTTCAAGAAACGTATCTTTTTTCCATCTTATTTTTTTGTGATTTTAATTTCGAAAATCGCACAGAAAAAGTTTGTAGAAAAAACAACAACTTTGTTTTTCTTCAACATTATCAATAAATGCAATTTGAACCAAATTATTTATACAAAGTTTTTTCTGGGTTTTAGTTTTTTAATAAGTGCTAAAATTACTTGCAATTCAGAACACACTGACATTTCTGCACTCAATCAAAACTAAATAGCATTTCCACTGAGTTTTTTTTCAGAAAATCAATAATTTTTACATATATTTGATTCCTTTTTTTTCTAAAAATAAAACTAGATATTCTGAAATTGACAAATGTATCAGTCATTTTTGGGAAAGTTATGTATTTTGCTTTTCGCAGACTGTTCAGCAATATTTTTACTTACTTTTTTTGTGCAACCAGACCAAAGTCGAAAGGTTTTGTTTCTAGTTGATTGAAACAAGAAATCGGTTTGAGGTTCTCTGATCACAAATTTGAGTTTCTGCAAAGACGAATTAAAATTGAAATCAAAAATTTGAAATAGAACGTTCTCCAATAAGTTTATGATTTCAGAAAACAGCAGCAGAAGTGAAAAATTTCGAAATGAAAATCATGAAGAAAATTATCAAAAAAAATACTAAAAAAATGCATCCTAAGCTGGGTTTCAAACAAAACAAAACTTGAAAAGAATATTTTTCAAAAGAGCTGGCTTTTTTAGCTTAAAATATCTAATTTCAGAATGAAAAAAAGCCCTTGTTTTATATAGAGTAATTGTTAAAGTTTAATGAGCCAACACTAACGGATATTATGAAAACACAGTGGAAACAAGGTCAAAACAGTTTACGTGAAACATTTTGCATTTTCAGTAAATGTATATCAAGTGAGAAGTTAAAATGTTTTCAAATTTTTTAAAATACTTTCTTGTTTTCTCCACCTTGTTACATCAAAATTCAAGTCGTTCAATGGAACAGATTTTTTTTCTAAGAAACGTATCTTTTTTCCAACTTATTTTATTATGAAATTAATTTCAAAAATCGCAAACAAAAAATCTAATGAAAAAAAAAACGATTTTGTTTTTCATCAATATTACAAATAAATTTAATTGTTGTGGGAAAAAAACTAAAAGTATTTTAAATGTAATTTAAACCAATTTATATATACAAAGTTTTTTTCGGTTTTAATTTTTTAATAGGCGCTAAAATTACTTGCAGTTCAGAACACACTGACGTTTCTGCATGCGATTAAATCTAAATAGTGTTTCTATAGAGTTTTTCTGACAATATTTATAACTTTTACATATATTTGATTTCCTTTTTTTCAAACAAGAAAAAAGTTCTTAGAATTGTGTAACATTTACATTTATTATTTCAGACAACTGACTCAATTTGTTATCAAAAACTCCAAAAGCGTTTCACTCAGATTTTTCTCATTCTGATTGAAAGGTGTGAACAACTTCCTCCAGATCTTATACCCATTATCAATTTAATTGAATAAAACTGTTCCGATTTTTTTTTCTCATTTGAATTATCCAAAGCATTTTTTGTCAAAAATCAAAATAAGTTGACATTAAAAAATTGATTCCGACGCCTAAGACTAAAATTTTGAAAACAAGTTGGAAAAAGAAAAACTTTCTTTTTCTGCAGCTGAACATTTCGCTCATATATTAAACAAGTATTTATAATTGTTCGAGCTATTAGTTTTTGTCTTTCTGCCCTCTAATATTTCTTTAACAGAAAACAGTTTTTTCGCTTTCGACATTGAGGTTTTATAATCACTTATCCATCTAACTAAATTACAGCCGATAGTTAAACTCCTTGGAAACAAGTATTCCTGTTGCGAAGCGCAAAAAAGTGAAAAGACAAATAAATTAAAAAACACATCACCCTAAGTCATCAACAAAAGAAAAAAGGAGAGAGCAAAACAAAAACAGTGATTAAAAATTGACATTTCAAACCATTAAACTTTCCTAGCGCAAATAATTTTTTTTAGCCAATTAACTTGTTCCTGAAAGTACAGATAGTAAGTGTCTCTGACTCGTAGGCTATGATGCTAAGTCTCTGAACAAAAAATAGGTGGACAGTGTTTTTCCGAATTTGAATGAATACAACCAAATTTGAAAAAAAAAAGATTAAAAAAATGCTGTTTAAACAGAACTCAAGTCTCACATTCAGAGTAAAATTTGAAATAAATTTTAATAACCATGTGCTAATTCAATAATTTTTGTTGCCATTTAAAAAACAACTTTTGCAAAAAATTGAAATCGCTTAATTTCTGCAATAAGTGGTTGAGATTGTGAACTATCTCTGAAACTATTATGAATAACAATCAATCAAAGTGGGGTTTTCAAGGTTCGTGCTACATTGAAAGTTTTCGATTTGCTGCGGGATTTCCTTTTGTATGTAATCATTACAAAAGTTTTTTGATCTTAAAATCTTTCTCTAGCATGATGTGGAAAGCTCATAGTTTTTAGACTTTTAATTATCATTTAACAGACAAACACCAGCGGAGAAACCAGATTGAATTTTTTTACTTTGAATAAACTCCCAAACATCAATCTTTGGACTCGGCAAATGACTTTTGAGAAATCACAAAAAATTAATTTTTTGATTCAATTACTTGATAAATTTCAACCAAGTCATAATCATTACACACCAGAAGAGCAATGTTTTTCTATCCACTATACTAAGACTATATTTTTTGAATTTGTCGCAAAAAATGAAATGTTTTGATGAAAAGAAATTTCACTATTCAAAAAACATAAAACTCAGCTTTTTGGACTAGCATATTTTTTTTGACGTATCAAAAGCCGACGTGATGCAGACATCAAAAGACACCTTGACAATTTTCCGATATTTTGCGTCCATTCAAGCGCAAAAAAACGCGTCCATTCAAGCGGAAATAGGTCTTATCAATGTGTCTACTGAGATCTTCATAGCATCACGTCGCTTTTGATAACCCAAACAATTAATTGCTTGTCTAAATTATTGGAAATTTTGATTTATGACAATGTGTTTTTTATTCATCACAACATTTTTTGATCTGCAACAAATTGAAAAAAATAAGTGCTGCTGTTCTCAAAAAAAACACTTAAAATTAAACTTTGCTCTTCTGGTATGTGTTGATTACGAAATCTTTTTAAAGTCTTTTAAATGCCTGAACTAAAATATAAAAATTTTGTGAGTTTTTGACAGTTATTTGTCGAATCCAGAGTTTAGTGTATGTATGTTAGTTCAAAGAATAAATTTTTTTTTGATAGTTGACTTCTTCTCAACAATACTTTTTTGATTAGCACATGATTTTGCAAAAAATGGTGCACCAACAATTATAAATGCAATTATAAAACAGCATTTTCTCCTCAATTTTTTTTAGACTGAGTTGTATTTATAATTAGGAAGAACACTGTCCACCTTTTTTTGTTCTCAAAATAAACATAAAATTTTAACCAAGGTCTAGGATTATCTTTGGGAACAGCTGAAACGTCTGAATAAAGAGTAAATTTCGTAATAAAAATGTGTTGTTATGAGATTCATTTTTTTTTATTACTGTCGTTTTTCGATTCTCTTCTATTTTTTTCTTGCAAAGAATTAGCTTTTAATTTTTCCTACTTTTCACAATTAATGCACTTGTTTTGTTTGGATTATTTCAATTATCAAAAAAATTTTAAAAAATGATTAATTACATATAAAAACCTCGAAGTCAATAAAGTTTTTTTCTGCTGAAGCAGATTGATATGCTGAAAAACAAAAGCTTATAGCACGCTCAATTAGTCATGACCACTTGTTTGGTATATGGGCAATTGTTGTAGGAAAATGCATTTCACGATACAGCAGTGTAAAAACCTGGACAAAATATCCAACTTGTTTTTATAAAATTAAAATTTTCTGCAACTAAGAATTTCGTTCATATCTTTCAATCAGATTGAGAGTAAACTGACCACAACGTATCTGAATGTGTGATGACAAAATGAGTCGAAAGTTCAAATGAAATCTAAATAATTATCTAGTCTAAGGAATCACTTTTTTATTGCAAAAAAAATCAGTTAATAATGTTTTTCATAGATATTAGAAGAAAAATTCTGTGAAAATTTGATTAATTTCAGTTGAAAGCAGAAACATCAATTGTTCTGAAATACATGTCATGTTAGCTCCTAATTAAAACAATTCAAAAGCCGAAACATTTTTACAAAAAATATTTTAGAGTAAAATGAGTTTGGAAAAGTTTTAGTGTAATTGGGGTTTTAGTTTTCTAAACTCCCACAACGAACAAATTCATTTGAAACAATTGGAGAAAAACAAAAAAATTTTGTAGAAAATTTTTGTTTGAGATTGTTAAAATTACCTTCACAGTCGAATGACGATAAAATGAATGACTCTAATTCATTTGCTTCATAAATTTGTTCAGTCTATTTGATAGGTTGAATTGAAAATTTTTGCACTTAAACAAAATTGAGCAAACAAGATAAAGGTATGGAAAACTTGAGAGTACTTTATTTTGTTATTTGATATAAAGTTTCAGAAAACTAAAGTTTGACTCACAGAAGCTGACGCAAAAAAAAATATTTTTTTTGCTTGTGTTTTTCATTGTTTTGCAAGTTCTGGCTCCTACAATTTATTTTGATTAAAGTATACACAAAAATAAACTAATTTTCTGTAAGTAGACTTTCTAAGCAAAAAATTATTCAAAGGTGACCTACGTTTTTCCTAAATGTTTTCTTTTTCTTAACAGCTGAGGAGCAAGCGACGATTTGATTTTCTTATTAGTATGTAATTTGATGAATTGCTTGAAACATTGTTAACTCGATTATCATTATATTTGCCGTTAATTTCTAAAAGTGGAAAAAATTGGTTGAAGTTCTAGTTCGTAAAATTGATTTCAATGTTTTTTTCAAATTTTTGCAGAATTTTTAAAAAGAACACCTCAGAACCATGTATAGCCATGTATTTTTTTTGTTTCAGCCATGTATAGCCAGTATAGTTACAAATCCGCTCTCTTTGCACAAAAAAAAATCAGAAAGGCAGACAAGCTTCAATATTCAATCAAAACCAGAATTATTAAAATTCCCGTACATAACTGATACATTTATTAATTTGAGAACATCTGTGTTTTTTTTAAAATATTTCAACAATTACTTCGAAAAGTTTTGCGTGGTTAGATATTTACAAAATTTAAAGTTTTGCTTCCTTCCAACAGGTGTTGCTAAATTTAGTTTGAATAAGCATGATCACCATGCTGCTTACTTGAAATTGCTCTCCTATAATAATTTTCGTCTTTTTTGTTCAGTTTCCAACGTGCATAATTAAAAAAACATACACATTTCTTTTTCTTCAACTTAGCTTGAACTTTCATTATTGAAAATAAACACAAAGAAAAACATTTGATTGTGTGCGCAATGCACCTCTTTTAGTTCACAAAATGATTTTAAAATTTTTTTAACATCAACAAAACACCCCTAGTTTATAGCGATCTACTATAATAAGACAGCGAAAAGGAAAAAAACCGGTTTGATTATAGGTACATTTAGACAAACAAAATTTTGGAAACAAAATTTTTATTTTTTTTTGCATGATCATTTTTTTTTCATCTGCGCATTTTTATGACAAAGTTAAAATTACAAGTCGTTGATTAGTGAGGTAAAGATTTATTTCCTTAATCTTGAGAAGCTCATTTAATTCTGTTTAGATCTTTTTTCCATGTTTTTCTTCAAAAAATTTATTGTTCATCAAATAGCAAAAAAAGTAACTTGCTTAGGCTCGAAATATGACTAGACAGCGCAATAGCAAACTTCACATTACCTTAATGAGTCAAACCTTGTGAAATGACTAAAAAGTTGATTAAAAAGCTGTTTAATTTTCAACTATTTTATTTTCAAAGTGCGTAGAATTGAACAGTTTTGATTTTTAAGTGTTTTTATCAAAATAGCTGAGCTAGTAACACGGAGCCACTAAACGATGAACCATAATCCTAATGAGTAATTATTTATTACTAGTTATGGAAAAACTAGTATTAAAAATTCTTCTAAGCACAAAACGCAATGCTGTGTATGTATTCTTTTCTTAGTCATGGCAAAAAAAAGTAAAAATAAAAAAATGATACAAATATACTAGATAAGTCATATCAAATAATTGACGCAAAATGCGACCGATGTTTCCTTTTATTCAAAGTTTTCAAAATTGGGCAACTTTTCATTGCAAGTTTTCACGTTCAAAACTCTTTACAAATCGATAGCGGTTTTTTGAAAATAACCTTGATGAGTCGTACTTTGAATGGTGAAGCAAAATACTCTACTTGTGATTTTTTCAGGCCTGGCTTTTCTTGCTGAGCAATTTTTATGATCATTTTTTGTTCCAAAAACTAGCATTCCTTGAGATAACAGATGGTATAACTCGACCTTGATGAAACGTCATTTTACATATGATGAGGCAAGTTTTAATAATTTGTATGTTTTGGACCTAGTTTTTGATGCTGAGCAACTTTCTTGTTTTATCTGCGGTTGAAACAATAATAGCTTTTGAGATATCAGTCAATGTAATATAACCTTGATTTGTCATTTTACGTGTGAAGACGCAAAATATGAACATTTGGTATCTATTTAGATTTAGTTGTGAGCATTTGAGCATTTTCTAAGTTCATACTTATGATCTCAAAATGATAATTAAAGAGATATCAGATGACGTAACTTGACCTTGATTACCTTGATTAGTCATATTACTTATGATGAGGCAAATTTTTAACAATTCTCAACTTTTGAACCTGGTTTTGATGTTGAGCAATTACTTTGTTCAAATTTATGGTCAAAAAAGGTAATAGTTAATGAGATAACGGATGATTTAACAAGACCTTGACGAGTTATATAACAAATAATGAGGCAAAGTGTTTCTAGTTCAAAAACTTTCAAGTTACTTTTCAACACCAGTGAAAGTCATATCCATAGTCAAAAATGTTACAATTATTAGGGTATCAGATCATTTACTGCATATGATGAGGAAAAACTCAAGCAGGGCATAAACTTTTAAACATAGCGTTCGATGATGGGCATTTTTTGTTCTAGTCCGTGTTCAAGAAATCAAAAGAAATGAGAAATAAGACGATGTAAAATGACTCTTATGACTCCAACTCTACTACAACTGATGAGGCAAAGTTTGAACAATTCATTATTCTATTTTAGTTCAGTTTCATAATTTTGGTCAAATAATTACCAACTAATGAGATATTAGTTGATGTATTGAGATCTTCTTGCGCCATATTATTTATGATGAATCAAAACTTGAACGGTGCTTTTTTAAAAATTAAAAATTGATGGCGAGCAACTCTCGTGTTCATGCCCATGTTCCAAAATCAAAGGTTTGTCAGATACAAGGTGATATAACTTGACTTTGATGATTCATACAACATATGATGAGGCAAAATTTACACAATGCATAATTTTTGAGACACATTTTTTGATGCTGAACATTTTTTATGTTCATACCTATGGTCGCAAAACTAAAATTTAATGAGATATCTGATGAAGTTACACGAACCTGATGAGTCGTAATAAAGTTGAGGTTGCACAATTTAAAAGTTTTCAGGCCTAGTTTTCGATTTTCAGCAAGTGTTGTTCAAACTTACGGTCAAAAAATGATCAATGAGGTATCAGATGATATAACATGACCCTCATGAGACTGTAACTTATGGTGAGGCACAACTTTGCAAATTCATAACTTTCTAGACCTAGTTTTTGATGTTAACCCCATTCAAGTTCATACCTAGAGTAAAAAAAACTTAAAATTAGAAAGAGTATGATATAGCATGATGTAGTTTTTATAATGAGGTAAAACTCAAAAATTTCATAATTAATTAAACGTTATTTTTGATGGCGAGCTTTTTTTGTTCATGGTTTTGTTAAAAAAGTCATTAGTAGCTGAAAAAAAAGATGATGAAGCATGACCCTGATGTAACATGACCAGTCATACTACATATGATGAGGAAAAACTAAAGCAGGGCATAAATTTTTAAACATAGCGTTCGATGATGAGCATTTTATGTTCTAGTCCGTGTTCAAGAAATCAAAAGAAATAAGAAATAAGACGATGTAAAATTACTCTGATGACTCCAACTCTACTACAACTGATGAGGCAAAGTTTGACCAATTCATTATTCTTTGGACATAATTTTTAGTTCAGTTTCATAATTTTGGTCAAATAATTACCAACTATTGAGATATTAGTTGATGTATTGAGATCTTCTTGCGCCATATTATTTATGATGAATCAAAACTTGAACGGTGCTTTTTTAAAAACTAAAAATTGATGGCGAGCAACTCTCGTGTTCATGCCCATGTTCCAAAATCAAAGGTTTGTCAGATACAAGGTGATATAACTTGACTTTGATGATTCATACAACATATGATGAGGCAAAACTTACACAATGCATAAATTTTGAGACACATTTTCTGATGCTGAACAGTTTTTATGTTCATACCTATGGTCGCAAAACTAAAATTTAATGAGATATCTGATGAAGTTACATGAACCTGATGAGTCGTAATAAATTTGAAGTTGCACAATTTAAAAGTTTTCAGGCCCAGTTTTCGATTTTCAGCAAGTGTTGTTCAAACTTACGGTCAAAAAGTAATCAATGAGGTATCAGATGATATAACCTGACCCTCATGAGACTGTAACTTATGGTGAGGCACAACTTTGCAAATTCATAACTTTCTAGACCTAGTTTTTGATGTTAACCCCATTCAAGTTCATACCTAGATTTAAAAAAAACTTGAAATTAAAAAGATTAGGCTATAGCATGATGTAGTTTTTATAATGAGGTAAAACTTAAAGATTTCATAATTAATTAAACGTAATTTTTGATGGCGAGCTTTTTTTGTTCATGGTTTTGTTAAAAAAGTCATTAGTAGCTGAAAAAAAGATGATGTAGCATGACCCTGATGTAACATGACCAGTCATACTACATATGATGAGCCCAAATGTGACCAGCGCATAAATTTTCATACATAATTTTCAAAAATGAACAGCTTTTATCTTCATAACTATGGTAAGAAAATTAACATTTAAGGATTATAAACTATTGTATAGGGAGCTTGATGATTCAAACTACATATGATGACTCACAACTCAAACATTGCTTTTTTCAAAAACTAATGTCGATGGTGAGCAATTTTTGTGATCATGCCCGTGTTCAAAAAGTTCAATATTGTTTGAGATATAAGATAAATTAACATGAGCTTGAAAATTCAATATCACAAATGATGAGGCAAAACCGACATAATGCAAATTTTAGAAAACTATTTTTGGAGCATGACTATTTTTTGTTCAAATGTATAGTCAAAAAATTATTTTTAATGAGATTGAATTATTTGTATCAGGATCTTCTTAGCTCATAATGTAAATGGTGAGG